>NC_061520.1:18287500-18392500 GCF_022379125.1 Scophthalmus maximus
CTGTCACAGCCAGCCCCCTGCAAAGAAGCAATTAAAAACCCGGCCCTGTGAAGGTCTCCCCACTGTACAGCCAGAAAAGCAGCCTTGTGGTCAGGTGGAATGGAAAATGAAAAGCTTCCATCAGTTGTTTGAGAACTAGTTTTTACAAGTTTACCAAAACAGCAGGCATGGGCAAGAAAGGAGATTCACACATGCTTGTCAATGATAAAATGTGGGTTGAAATGTATTCTTCTGTAAAGGCACATACCAAAGTCAGATTTCAAAAAAGCTGGAAAAAATTGCTTTGATACTGTAAGCAAGTGTTGGACTGTTTTGTTTTTTTCCGAAAACAGGAAATGTAACCCATCAATAACAAGCAGCCAAAGGTTTTTCTTTTTACACTTCCCTGCAGTCATTTGGTCAACATATTCCCCAAATGCTACGACGTAATTCTCCACTGCAAGATTTGGTTTAAGAGGTCTGTTGCACTTGATTCTGTGCTGCTGATGCAATCCTGGGTAAGGCTTGCTCCCATTAAATTTTGGTCCGTCAGCTCCTTTCTTTGTGTAATTGCGGTGCCAGTCACGACGGGGACTGTTTGGGAACATGTCGAACATTTATGGTAACGACGCTAAATTGTTGTACTGGTGCATTAGCATTATTGTGCAGTCTGTGCGTAGGGTGACATAAGAGAAACTTGTCTCCGCTTGCCGCTGCCAGTTGGCGTCAAGAAATGGGGTTTTGAGACACGGAGGAGGAGTGTGGGATGGAAAGAGGATGAGAGAGATTTACTGAGGAGTGGGGGCACGATTATCGCAGCACTGTGCCTTTAGATGGATGAGGATTCATAAAAGCAGACACAGGAGAGACAGACACAGAGAATGGCACAAGGCTGGTGTATAAGCGTTATGAACACTCAACATGTTGAGGGAAAATTCTCAGCGAGAACAGATTCTGACGAAGAAATGAAAATGATGGATAAATTCAGAGCAGTGTGAACAAAAAAATCTGTTTGCACAGTTCAACAATGATGATCTAATTACTACGTGTGGTCAGAAATGTCTCCACAAGGTAAACTTCGGACGTCTAGACTAGGACTTCGGTTTAGGTTAGGTTTAGTTTCTGTTGCGATTGCGTGCTCGCCATGGCTACCTGGCTGTTCCGATTGGCCGCATGTCTCAGTCCAACCACCCGACAAGCACTTACACATCTTGAGCACACTGATGCCTTGAGGGTAAGACTCAGGGTTTGGGTTTAGGTTTAGGGGGCAAGTCTCTTACTCTAATTAACAACAACAGGTAGAATGTGGTTGTGAGCAATGATCAGCAGGTCAACAAACACTGCTAAAGTGCTGTGAAGTCCCCCTGTCTACATAAAAGCAACACAATCTGTGAGATTTTTATATTATATATATATAAAAAACCAAGGTCAACATATTTTTTTGTTTAATTGGCACTGTACACAGATGTCTATCAATTATTAAAGCATAATGGAATAGTTCACCATGAACCTGAATGTCAGAACTACATGACAACAGTGAAGTTTCAGGAGTGCCGCTAAACGATAGTGTTTGTCATATGAAGGAGGGTCTAACAAAGCTTCTTACGCCTTGTTTGGGCCCGACCTTCAGACTGGTCGGTTTATTCTGAAACAAAGTAACAGGTGTGAAATGTGCCTCAAACCACGGTCCGGAACAAAACGTAGTCCGCCCAAAACGGGTTGTCTTGGCTCAAGAACTGAACCATGGTTTGTTTGCAGTATGAAAAACATATTTTTTGGATAGTTTGAACTTCCTAACCAAATTGCAGGAAACTGAGAAAGCCTTAAAAATAGAAGAAGAAGAAGAAGAAGAAGAAGAAGAAGAAGAAGAAGCAAAACGAGCAGTGCTACCACATGGGCGGGAGAAGGAGACAAAATTTTTAATCGCAGTTTTGGCAGTATTGCTCACAGTCTTCGTCTCAATGCTAAAATGTTTGAACGATGAAGATGTTCATATGGTGCGTTCCAAACATTGTTGAGTACTGTGCCTGACGGTGATGCTGGTAGTGATTCGATAATGGTATTACAGTGACAATTGAATGAAATTGAAGGACTGAATCGGTTCATAAATTTTCTTCGTTCAAACGTAAAGATTGCTACCCTCCAAATGACAACACGCTGACATCAGACGCGCGCCTGTCTACAAACCAATCAGTGTCAAGTGTAGATGGACACGTGATAAAAATATTCTTTAGTGCGCTCCCTAATCAATCCAGATCAAATGTAAACAATGTAACAAAGACATGAACCTTTTTTTGGGTCCTAGTCCAGACTTTCAAAGTGTGTTGGTGGTAATAGTAACTGTGATGGCTGCATCCACGTAAAAAAAATGGCAACATTCACTCTCAGTCTCAGCACACAAAATTCAGATTCAAGACAAGTTCAAGGTTTCACACACTATTTTTCCCCAGACATTTTGCAGTCACTTAAATCAACAAACACAACCAGTCAATTTTAAATGAGTATCTCCTTCACTATTTGACACTACACTGTATTCTAAATGAGGCCAAACATTTGGTTTACACTGTTTTGTCTGCTGTAGTAATCCAGTTATCTTTGTCTTTGACTTACCCTGTCTGCTGCGTCATCCTCCTTCCTGGTTTGGACAAAAGATTTGTGAGGGCGGAGTCAACTTAAATGCAGTGGCCCAGTGATTGGCCCAGACCAAGAGCTGCTTTAGCATGGGGGGAATGGGGTTTCTTTGTGTAGAGTTTTAGTTGTTGTCTATGTTATTTCCCCCTATTGTTTCAAATTGGTTTGATCAGCCAGTATATATGTCTCCCCCTCGTTTCAGTTAATGTCATGTTTTGTTGTTAAGCAGCGACTATTTTTTTTTTCTTCACTTTGCTTAAATTACTTAAAACTGGGGTGTATTCCAGAAAGCAGGTTTTAACAAACTCTCTGAGATGGGAAACTTTTCGTTTCCAGAACCGCTGCTCTGAGTTCATTAGAGCAACTCTAAGTATGATCACTCTGAGTTTAGCTCGTCGCAGACCACTATGAAAAGACATCGTCAATGGAGCTCCGATAATACGAGTCACCATGTCGACCGAGGAGAAAACAAGGTCCCCCCACGTCACGCCGTTAGAGTTGGAGATACTACTTCGTGCTCACGGAGAAAACGAGCACTTTCTGAGAAAGCGGAGCATCGCAGCTGCAACTGCAAAGGAGAAACGGTTGACGACCCGAGTCAACACGTAAGACTGAATGAAACAGTAAGTTGATTTAAAAATGTTCTATTTGCACTCTTTACTGTGCAAAACGATGGTGTTATGGTTAGGAATGCTGTCTGGTATGTGGCCGGCCATGGACAACGTTATATAATTATTTTAAATTTAGGTGCAGCGCCACGAGCACAAAAATAACGAGACTGAAGCTGAAAATTTAATTATATAAGTAGTGCATAGGTCAAGCATAGGGTTTTATTCATATTTCACATATCAAACAAAGAAAACATCAGTGGCTATTTCAAATTCTTGTAAAGAAAACTCCTGTTTGCAAAAAAAATCGATGGGCTATGCAAAGAATTTGCTCCGGTCGGAGAGCATGTCCGCGATATTAAAATGCTGTAAATAAGGCCGGGGAATATGGTTAAGATATGTGAGAGATTGTGAGAAAGAATGTTAACGTTCTACTAAGTAGTCGTCTGGCAATGAAGGCATCTATCTATTAATTATGCTTCCATATCGATCGGGTTGCAAAGAAAAGAACAAGCCATTGTTCGTCAGCCAGATCTGGTGCAGGGTAAAGGCGGAGATCGGGATGAACTCGGGTTTTTTAAAAGAGAACCCGCCACCGAGCAGGTTAGGTTCACATAGTCAGTTACCATGGCAACTGCTAGTTTAAGTTCGCTCGCATTCTGGAACCAAAAAACCCAGAGTTTCCCTCTTCTCGGGGTGAACAAACTCAGAGTTTTAGCGAAACCTGCTTTCTGGAATACAACCCTGATCATTAGCATTCAAAGGAGTGAACAAACAGAACATAGCAGTGTGCTTGAAAAACAGGGTGTTGTGAAAGGAAGGGCATAGCACTGTAGATGTAATATAGTTTGGTAAACATCAGGCGCTGGTTGGCTGACTCAAAGGTGTATTTTTTTGCACAGCGCTTGTAAATTTGGAGCTGTGCCTCGAGGACACACAGATCTGTTGCTGCCTCGGTGTGAACCAAATATCTGGTTGTTATTTTGAAATATGTGCATAAGCCGGGGGGCAGGAGAAGTTTATAATTTTCACTTTTATGTTGTTCTCCAATTTAAATGCCACTATTTGACTTATTTTTCCGTCAAGTTCCAAATAATTAGATTTCATCAGTGTTTGTTAGCATGGTGGATTTATTATCAACGCTTTAATAAAACTGGCTCCTCTGTCTCAATGTGGGGTTTCCCGGTGGCAGCCTGTGGGTGCACTAGGGGCTGTTTCCATTTTGCAGGTGAGTGGTGTGTTGTGGTTTGCAGTTGTAATATATCATTCAGAGGTTACTTGTTTCACACTGTGTTGCCTCATTCTCCCCTTTTACAGTCCATTTTTTTTATCAAATCAGTATAACTGTGTACAGTATCAGTGCTTCAACTGGTCATTTGACTAAAGTTTTTTGTTTTTTTCAAAGCAAAAGCATCTGCACTCTGTTGAGGCCACTATTAAAAGCTATATCAAAAAGAGCTAATATTTGTATTTAGCCGTATGTAATTTATGTGAATGAGAGCATTTGACTGTGATCCACAAATGGAATGAAAGACTTCCAACTCATTATATATATTTTTTCATTTTTTTCTTATTCTAATAGAAACCACACAGCTCTACATATAAGTGTGTCCCCGTGAGTCCTTAACTGTTCCTGTATGTTTGGAGGTTGCCTCAGTTTCACCATGACAATCATGTCTCTCCCATATTCCCAGCAACTTTATCTTCTTTCTGTTCACTGTAATGCTCGACTCTATTTCTTGATGTGTTGCGGCATGCAGCCTATACCTTTCCCCCACTCTGCTTTCATCCCATCCCCCTCTGTTCTTCACCATAATTTCCTATCGAAGTCTCAGCTCAGCTCACCGTACTGTATCATATGCCTCAAACCAAATGCTACGGGAAGGGGAACCAAATTCATATTACTTTTTGCGTTCCGTGTGTCAAGTCGTTAATGGACGGTGAGTGGAAGTGAAAAGCAGGGGTGTTTTCATCTTTCCGTTCTCTGTCTCTTTTACACCCAGCAAGGAAGCACATGTAAATTGGCTACGAAAGGAGAGGTAGAAAACAATTACGGGAGCGACGCGCCTGAGAGAAATGAGTCTATTGCTTGACCTGTAATGAAGTGGAAAGTTGACAAGCCGGGCTTTGTGCGACTCGCAGATTTGAATGCACGGAAATGACTCTTCTGTACTGTCAACCAACAGGAAAAGATTGCCAATTATAAGTGCTGGCCTTCTACTGGCACCTGGCAGGCATACTGATGGACGTGGACGGACATGAATATTCAGTGGACATGAATATTAATGATAACATTTTATAATAATGTCACTCATAAGACCCTAACAAACTATTAGTTAATGATTAATTAAACATGAGAAACGGTCATTAATCATACTATAAATATATGAATCTGATAACTGCATCTTGATTTTTAAAATACACAGTATTCAGTGATGTACTGTATATATTTTCCCTCATGTTAATACAGACATTACAGACGGTAATGTATGTACTAACATGTACCAAGCAACCCATTTAGTTAAAAATAATAATAATAATAATAATAATAATAATTTATTGCAGATCTGTATTCCACTCGGTTCCCCTATAATGACCTAGGAATTTGATGTATTTGTTGCTCAGTTGATAACGAATTGGTCAGATGGTCAGATGAAGTGATCCATGTGACCTTCAAACTCCGGCTGAAGTAAACTTTGCACCACATCCATCCTAGTTAACAGAGCTACTGAGTGTCTCTGAGTCACGCACAGCTGGTGCTACTGCAGCTCTTGGGATGAGGGGCTTGCCAGAGTCAACATGAGGTACCTTTTTATGTGCCAGAAAAGTCTCCCCCATGGAGGTCAGATTGAATTTCAATTAATAGAACCCAGTCGGATTCTTAAAGATTGTGTTTATATGTGTTAAAATATGCGCATCAGTTGCATTTCTTTGGGTTTGTGCAGCCGAGACCCCGGTGCTCAGCTGGTTCTGTATATCTGGAAGAGAGGGATGTGTGTGTGTGTGTGCGCGCGCGGTGGGGGGTGCCTTTGTGCTGTGTGTATCCAATTCCAGTGTATTTAACGAGATATCTTACTTCCTCATTTAAAAAAAAAAAATCTTGATTCCATTTCTTGCCAGCACTCGGGGGAGAAGAATTCATTCGCGCTCGTTTTTTTCTTTTTTTCTTCACTCCGCTGTGCAACAAACTGTTACTCAGCCATTTCTATGCAGCAGGAACGTTCGTCAGTAAGTGATTGTCATTTCGGTTCTTATTAGTTTGGGCTGATCCATGCGCAAAATCTCAACATAGTGGTATTCAGTATGATTGTATGAGCCTGAAGATGAGCGTGATTTGCTGTCATTTTCTTGGCATTTGTGTCACATTATGTGTCTTCAGAAACATTGTAAACATGCTTCTTTGTAAACTGGCAGCTGTGTTGTTTCTTTAACATGATGCGTTTGGATATCCACAAATATCTATTACGCATTCTGGTATATTTCCACTTTCATATACGTGTTTCCCTTTGTGTACATTAAGCACATAGAGTACATACATATGTGACCGGGTGTTTCTGTATGGCTGTGCATGTGCCACTGTCTGTCTATCTGAGTGACCGACTGACAAAAAGCCCCCAAGAGGATGGAGGCATGACAATCGCTCACCCTTCCAGTGTCATTCAGCATAGTACAGGAGCCATTAACTTTTAAAGCCAGGCTTCTCTAACAGCAGGCCCCATGCCGTTTAGCCTCCCCCTCTGCAACACTTCAAATGGCTATGATGGACAGGAGTCAGACCTCTGAGTCTCACCGGGGTTGTGGGTTGGAGCACTATGCCCCTTTCCCGCACTGTGGCACTGTTGGCACTGTTGGCACCTGTGTGTGTAGTTCGTGCATGCGTGTGTGTGTGTGTATGTGTGTAAAATCTGTTGGACACCGAGGGCGAGGGAATGCACCTTGATTGACAAGTCTCATCAGGGATAACTTAATGGCACCACCACCTACCAATTAGAAGTCATCAAGGTCCCCAATTGAAAGTGGTTAATAAATAATGTATAGCCACAGTAATACCACATAATCTGGATATCAGAAAGTCAAAGGTGGATGCATTATTAATGGGGCCAAATTGGACTTTAATAACTGTTCCACCGAATCCCACACCGCAGCAGAATTCACTTATGTTAATATGCCTTTATTATTAATGGGCAGCCATTTTCTAAAATGTTAACTGACTGGGGTGCTCTAGAGGCAGTTGCCAAGATTGACGAGCTTCGCGTCTGGGGAGAAAGAGGTGGGGGTAGCGGGGGCTTGCTTATTTATTTATTCACCTACCTGTAGCACGTCGGCCCACATCATTGTGTCAATAATTCCCTGGTAAAGCCATTAGGCATGATCACAGAGGCCCAATTAACTTTGCAATGTGTGAGATGACAATCATACATCATTAGCCCTATAATGACATGCAGTGCCACAGCCTCTTTAAAAACAAACAGCGAGGCTATTACTGGGAATATATGCCATCGTTGACGTTGCTGCTCCAACCATTCTGACTTGTGCTCAGATACTCTGTTGGATGCGCACGTCAAGTGTTATGGGACATTACACCAAATGTGTTTCAATGAACTACTATGGCTTTTTCAGATTGAATGCATCTTCATTAAGGCATATTTGTGATGATCGGGGATGTGGTATCTGCTTGTGATTGCTGCATGAAGCAAATTAAGAAATATAATGTGCTGAAACTCATTTATGTATGTTGTTTGGAATAAGAGGCCAATACTTTTGGAAAGTGGGAACAGCAATACGAGATGTCAGAAAGGCTACTCCATCACCCTGATTTAAATTTACCCATTCCTTGGCTCAGGGGGAGCTCACTGCGGCTTCTGATACAATTTGGTGGAGGCATCTCTGAGGGGAACCGATAGACTAGCTAATATGTTCTCTTATGGTTTTTGCATAATGTCAATGGTGCATCGCCAGAGAGCTGTTCTGCTCCAGTTCCTCCTTGTAATATATCTGGCAGCGCTTCTTAAATCCAGTTGTGGCTGGAACTGGCTTACGAATCAGACAGTCGAGGCCCCATCCAGAATAAGAAAGGAAACACGGCTTCAGAATATTCATTCACCATCTGCTTTTGGACAATGTCCTGCCCAAATTAACTTGATGAGACTGACCTTTGTTGGGGTTTTTTTGTTTTGCGTCCTGAATATATATATATATATTTTCCAATCTCACCATAGGTATTAAACCAAGAAGCAACACGCTGCTGTTGTTGACTGGAGAGCTTACAGCTCTTTACTTATTTTTGGCACAGCCAATGAAGATTCTCTAAAAAGCTCCCCTGCCTTCACATTCATTGAAATGTCCGTCCTCTCAATTGGTGGCAGAGGTAGGATCCATCTGTGTGTCACTTGTCTTGTGAATGCTCATCAGTCTGAAAGTCTGAATCTTGTCCTGCTGAGTACTTTGAAGTTCACTACGCAGATGTGATAACTGATCCAACCACCTTTGTGCCTGTGTTTCATGTGGTATTGTCCCTTTGTGGAGCCATTAAAAGCATTTTGATGCAGTTCATGCTGAATGTTTACCCCCTGATCTTGGAAAGATGTTGATCTTGCTAAACACATAGAATAGAAACTAAGGATTCAAATTGGTTTGCATCAATAATGGTAGTTTTGGTCTTTCAGCATCATAGACAACTAAACATAGAAGTAATCCACACAATTCCCTTCATTAAAAACTGAAACAACACAAATTTCTGCTTTGGAATGAGCAGTAGCTTTGTCCTTCTCTACACTACAATTTTGAGCTGAATAGCACGATGTGTTACGTATCCGCTGACAAAAAAACAGCAAAAGCAATATTGGCCCAAAATATTTTTTAAAAAAATTGAGAGTTGTTGTAGCTGAACGGTTACAGCACATGCAACATATCCAGAACTTTCATGGTACAATACTGGTTGTGGACGTTTGCTGTATGTCATACCCTTCTGTTTCTCTCCTCGCAGTTGACTATCAAATAAAGCCCAACAAATTTAAATTACATCCTTTGTTTGCTATAGTTTGCAATATGTCAGAAAGAGTTCTGCCGTCTGACTGCGGCCGACTTGATATGTCAACGTGAGCTCCCAGTAGCTGTAGCGATAGAGAATAAAAACACAGACGTCAAGTCACACCTACTAGCCGTGGTGAGTTACTGAGCCGACAGCAACGGCAAGTCTAAGGCCTTTTAGGCATCTAAATGAAATCAAAGTACTGTCATATGAAAACAATCCGGAATGATGATAGAAGGTTTACGGGGAATGTCAAACATACAAAATGCAGTGTGAAAAGAGATTTAAAGGATAAAATACAATGGCATTACTTATTCAAAGCAACAAACTCCTGCATTAAACTCAGCTTTCACAACTACCGTGTACAGTGGCCATGTGTACATGAATAACTTACTGCCAGAAGGAGATTTAACACATTGAATCCTCTTAGGAGAGCAGGGCATATAACACATCTTAACTTCCTAGAATCAAAACCTAAGACATGTCTTGCTTGTCAGTGAAGCCTTAACCGCCGTCACAGAGGTGCTTCCCGGTTGCTGCGGCTTGAGGAGCAAAAACTGCACCGTCGGACTGCAGCCGTCCTGCTCCCACTATGTTTCTAATGTCACGAGACCTGGTGACGTTTGTGCAGCGCTGGAGAAATTCGTACGAAAAATGTATTAACCAGCATGCACGTCGAGCACGCATCACATTAAGTCAGCGCGGCGCAGAGCCACATGAAGGCGACTGCGACTGGCGAATGACTGGAAGAATCCATTACAGATAAGTGGGACAACCGCTGCAGTGTTCGCACCGGATGCGAGAGAGACCACCGTGCGCCACCACGGCTTCAGCGTCGGGTGAGGGAGAGCTTGGTGAGCAGCTCCAACAGATTAAAATCGTACTCAATTCAATGAACTCCGCAATCTGTGTCTAGTGTTGTACAGTGGTATTTTAATCTTTGCAGTGCATTTGAAATATGTATCCTTACCATTGAGTAAAACATGTGCCCGCTCTGTGCTGACGAAGACCAATTAGGCTTCGCTGCGGGAGTTTTCATGGGCAAGGAGTCAAATTCAGGATAAGGCTCAAAATGCACTCTTTTGATGGTAGCAGGGTTTGGTACACAGGTAATCAGTCCAATGGGCAAATGTATCCAAAGAACAAAAGGCAAATCCACGGGGAAAGCACAACAAGGGGAACGGAACAAGCAAAAAGGAGAACTCACTGAGAATACACTGAACACCGGGGAGCACGGCCGACTGCCGAAAGGGAAACGCAGAGATAAAGTCAGAGGGAGGGGAGACAATCGGACACAGTCGTGACCCATTTGGAGAAGGTGCGGGTCATCAGGGAGGCAGGAAACACAAGGGGAGCAGGAAGTGAAGTGACCCGCAACAAGACGAGACGCGAGCGTCAACATCAAACAGGACACGACACAACAAACCTGAGGGATAACCAAAAACGTGACCGAGGCCGACACGTGACGCGTGTTTGTGTGGCTGTGTGCAGTCCATTATTGCTGTCCAGCAACGTGATTGATTCACTCTCTCTATAATTGCCACCAGTGTCTTGTCTCCAATAAGTGTCTATACATGTTAAAAAGTTTGTTAATTATTCAAACGTCAGCTGGGAGGAAGGGGCCACTCTCAATTCAAATGGGGGGGGGGGGGTTGGGGGGACGTAGCTGATGCCTCAAATGTCATTATGCGCCGTATCATTGGGGTCGCCAACAATCAAGGTTTTTCAGCCAGGAATGATTTTGACCAGCCCTGAAATTTTTCTGGCAGAGGGGAAAAAAAAAAAAAATCTATAATCATCACAAAATGTAAATGGTTTCATTCCCGACCACGATCAACCCTTGCGGCTGCCTGTGTGTTGATGTAGAGAGGCTGCAGGAGCGCCAGACGGGGCTGGGTAACGTCCTTTTGTGTACAAGCTATCGGCAGCCTTCTTTTTGGCACGGGGCGACATGCAATCATTGTTTCTGCTTGTTGTCAGGCTCACACAGCTGCAGTAGCAAAAAAAAAAAAAGAAAAAAAAGGGAAGGTATAAACAAAAGCCTCCACTAATGACAGTGATCCTATTGGATCAATACTGGTTTACTGACTAATATTAGCAGAGCCAACCTGAACCACTTTTTTTTTTTTTTTTTTTAAGAGAGCATCATCATCTTCAAAATGAGGAGCATTGTCAATGTTATAAGTTTCATCAGTGTCCACCATACTATCACAAGTTCAAATGTTTGCCGTGGAAAAAGGCCTGTGAATGAAAGAGTAGTAACAACCGCATGGACTTTCTGCTTGACAGTCCCGCAATGCAGTTCACTACATTTAAAAGCTGCACAGATGTTTTATAGAGTTACAGACGTGCAACATTATACGTGACCGTGATAATGCAAATTAAAGATGAAGGTCAGAAATCACCACTTACTGCCCCTTTAAGTCTCTGCATATTCTACAGGGAGTTGTTCAACAAGTGAGTGAATCCAGATACAGTTTCTCTTTCTAAAGTCATAAGCTTCATTTATGAAAAGCGAGATCAAATGCTGTCGATTTCTGTAAATGAAACTTCCATTGTTTTCAAACATGGATTATAACTTCTAATCGATGTAATAGCATTGCAGTACAACATTATTTGTAACACGACATAGTAGCGCTTTGGAGTTTTTTACCTTAAGTGTAGTTGTGCTTCTATTCTGCTTCTCTACTGGCACAACTGTAGATGTGAAAACAGGCTCCAGAAAGAATCCAGAAATTGTGATGTTAAAGTGCTTTGGGCTGGAAGTGTGTTATCCCCACCCACACACTTTATTGTTCCCATAAATTTAGTGGCACAGTAGAAAAAGAGCTTGTTGCTTTTTCCTTGGGGTAGAAACAGCTGCCTGGTGGTCAGGAGTCAGGTCAGGAGCTGCACTTCCTCTCACACCCAGTCAATAGGAACAGAGCAGCGGACATAGTTTTCCTCCTCAGGCGGGGGACAGTACGCTACATGGCTGTCATATTTCATAAGTGGAGTGACGAGTCTGATTGTTATATATTGATCGTGTGGAGGATTTTGAAGTGGTGATAGCTGGAGTCCGGGAACTTTCATCTGCTGATTGTGGCCAATAGCCTTTATGTGCTATGTTCAGATTAGTACGACAAAGCCAAACATCCAGCATACAAGCTGTGATTCCTCAATAGAGTTGAGATGTAAGGTTTTTAAAGGCCACACATTTCCAAAATGTTACACGAGAGCACTCAAGGCTAATGTGAGCACGCACGCACACACACACACACACACACACACACACACACACACACACACACACACGCTGTCCTCAGCCCCCAGAGTGGCCTGGACTTAGCCCCAGACCCGGGCAACTCCACCCCTGGTTTATATGTGGGAATAAAGATCCTCAACTTTTTGATTGAAACACAGCCCAAACAGCCCAACACATTCAGTATGTTTTTAAAAAAGGAGGAAGCAGAAACGAGGTCTGTCCTCATTAGTACCGGAGTACTTTGGGTTTGGGAACTCCTTTTTGTTGTTGTTGTTGTTGTTGATGTTTTGCCTCTGCTTTTTTCCGTTTTCCCAGTCTCGCTGCAATCATCAAGGAAGGCTGCGTACTCCTCTGGGGACCTGGGTGTACTCTGATCTATGAATAGATAACATACCATGCTTTGAAAATAAAGCACCTGAAACCAGCGCATCAATGTGACACTAACCGTTCCTCAAAAAAGAAGGGCCACAGACCGATCAAGCCAACTGCTCTCCTGTGACAGTTGGGTTGCTGTTTGTTTTTGTTTTTCACAAACGCTGTTTGACTTCACGCTGCCCTGTTGCACCGGTAAACCGGAAAAACTCTTGTTCAGTTACTACTAATGTTTGTGCAGGTTGATGAACTGCCAGTATCGATGAAATAATTGACATAACACTCAGTCCCCTCCTCTTGTCACTCCCTCCTCATTAGTCATCTTGCCTCACCGCTCAGTTGACTTTGCTCCTCCTGTCACTGGAGGCATCTAATCGACTAAAGCCGGTGTTTTCTGCCTCGGTAACAGAAATTTGCAAGGGCATGGGGAGACCGGGGGAGGGGGTGGCAGTGGAATTGAATGTACTGTGGGGGGGATTGCGTGTGTCAAGGCTGGGTTGTGTAAGAAAATCCTGTTTTCCAACTTTTTGACACTCAGTCGATATATTGACGGCGTTTGTCACGACAGTGCAGCTTTGGCTGGAGAGGCGCGATGCCATCCAAGCCGGGCCGACTTGTCATGCTTCGATTGGCTGTTGCACTGGCTCCTTTGCCGGCGATCCCAAAGCATGGAAGACAGGTGTCTCTGACGGTGAGGACAATTCTTCCCCGGCATCCAAACACTGACAACCTTGACACATTTTGGATGCTTGTGGGTGAATTAGGCGCTAAGGTGCTACAGTACTGTGACATTTGTGAGAGAGATGAGGGAGCTATAGCTGCTTTTTAGTCCAATTAAAAAAGATGTTTATGCATAAAATCACATTATATTAGTTATATGGGAATTCATATTCACATTTTTAACATGCTAAGATAAATTATTTCATTGTATTAGCAGGAAGTTAACCATTTCAATTTAACCCCTCCCCTGAGAAGTGACTGTCCAATCAGCTTAGCAAACTTAAAGCAGCCCTGTCAATCATTTGGCTTCCTCCACAGGTTGTAGTTGTAGTTGTGTTGTTTGTTTTTTTTGACTTTCCAGAACCAAATACACAAGGGCAAAAGTGTAAGGAATAAATAAACAGTGTTTTTATGCTGCTGTTATATATTTTGCAGCCGTTAGTGTTTCTGACTAACTAGCTTAGAGACCCAACGTTACATCCAAGGCCAAGGGTTAGCATATCATTAACTAACTACATGAGTTTGGGGTTAAAATGTTGTGCTTTTAAAAAGCCAAATGAATGACTCGCACAGTCACTGGATGGTATTTCTTCGCTGTGCGGCTCCTGGATGCTTCACCATCAGAATACAGGGTGACATTCAGAGCTCCTGCCGACCATGTTAACTGAGTCGTTGCATTTGGCAAACATCTGATCTTATATTTTAATATATATATGTATTTAAATGTATCCATGATCATGTTTATCCTTCGCAGATATCTGCAATCATCAGTTTCACAACAGCTGTTACAGCCTCAAACTCCGACTCACATCTTCTAATTGAGATGCCACTCAGAATAATGCATGTCTGTCTCGGAGTAAATGAGGTTCTGACTCCTGACAAAATAGTCCAGATAAACAACTTAGTTTGCAACATACAGTTTCTCCTGCACTGGATGACTCTATTCAGATACAAGAGCTGAAGTGACTGTTAGTGTTTCATCTTTATGCGCTGGAGACTTTCGATAACTTCATCATACAATATCAAAGAGTAAACATTGGACCATGAGTCGCATGTAAGTGAATTGCGGACAGTAGAAAGATGGGAACGTAAAGAACCTGCCCCTGGCTCATATTTTAAAACCCCTTCATGATCACGCTCATGTGGCCTCTGGTTCGCGACATGGATAATTACCTCTTTTGGTGTTTGTGCGTCTGCACGGCACCTTTCAAATCATAACCAAAGCTCCTGAACACGAACACAGCGAGAGGTGGCAAATGTCAAACGTTCCCATTCTCTTGCCGCCATCGGTATTCCATCACTGTCTCAGGACTCGCGAGGAGGAGAAAGTGAGGGAGTGGTGCCAGCAATGTCACGGCTAGAGAAAGCTTATCCTGGGGAGAAGGGGTCTGTGTATAGAGTCAATCAGAGCCGTACAAACCCTTGATTGCCATTGACATTTACCGGGGGCCCATTTCCAATTAATCTTCAAGGGCCTCCACCTCTTGAAGCCTGATTACGATTTCCCCCCCGACAAACTAGCTAATTTGTAATTGTCCGTGTGTCTGGCAGGAGGAGCCTCTCCTTTATCACTGCTAGATTGAGACGCGAATATAAAGGAGACAGATGGGTGAAGCATCCCTACCCACTGCATCCTAATATTATTTCCATACATGCAATGAATAAATCAAATCTTTTAATATAACTGCAAGAAAAACTGTAATCTAAATACAAGATACAAGTATTTGATCAGTTTATCCGTTGCTACATATTGTATGTGATACCTGCCATTTTCAAAATTTGCATATATTGGTTGGCGGAAGGTATGTGTTGCTTTCATCCCATTTGTCGCCAGCCTCCCCTGGCAGCAGGGTTTGAATAGAGATGGACACGAGCTGAGCGTCGTCCTACGAGCACCCTGTCAGAGCTCAGCGGGGTCGACTCTCACACCTTTGGCTTGAACAAAGGCTTTTAGACGCGCTCTGACACCGACCCAACAAATGCAGAATTTAGGCTCCTCTTCTTTGACTTCATTAAAAGTCTTGGGGGGCAGCACACTGCAGCAGGGTCCACACTGTCTCCAAAATGAGAGCGAGGCTGTGTGGAAATTTACGCATGTAGCACAGCAGCAGTAAGTTCATTAATTATTTAAAACCTTTTGTGTCTGCATGTAGCCTCATTAACCCTAAATGCTCTTTTGCACAGCAAAGTAAGTCATTTGTTGCACACAGATTTCATGTTAATACAAAGTGGCCAAGCTGCAGCAACATTTATTTTTTTTATTTTTGAGCAAAAGTCTCCATATCACTATGTCTTGAGTCACCAGATTTCTTTTTCTCTTTTTCTGGTGTGTCAAGATTATTAAAGATAGTTTTACCTTCTGATGTACAAATGGTGGATGAAACCACCATTTACTGTACTCAGCCTATGAATTGCTTGAAATACTATTGTTGCCTCGGAACATGTAGACAGAAATTGGTGTTTTTTTTAAAAAGAGAAATATTTGCAACTGGCAGAAAAGGAATGTAAAATTGGAATATTTGTAACATTGTCTGTAGAACTTCACAGTGCTTCAACGAGGTGAAATTTTTACTGCGCAATAATTGAAAATATGAAAATATTATCAAGTCTCGCCAATGGCATCTGACCATTTTCATTCATTTTGTGTAAAATAATTGACAGTGTCATTGTTTGGCTAGACAGTCCACATTCACACAACATAATGTCTAAAGTTTTCAATAAAAAAAATGTGTTGTCAAAGAGGTGAAGATATGAATTTCTTTAGATTGTTTTTTGTGCGCTGAGCTCGCGGACACATTGTTGACCATCGAGATTTGAACAACAACTTTATTACTTACTACTTTATTTCTTCCAACAGTTGTGTGGTAAAATGTTTGGGCAAATGTAAGCTCATAATAACTCATAATGTAAATTAGTGAGCTTAATACAGTATATTTCAACATAGTGGCTCTATCTGCCACAAAATCTCTTTCTTCTTGGCCTGTGAATCAATCTAAATGTAATGTGTAAATTTCTTTTTTAGATATGCTGGTAACAGAAAAACTAAAACAATCCAGACGAGACCAACACTTATTCAGCAGATATAGGCATACTGTAGATTTGAATGTTTTTGTGTTTCAGCGCTGCGTGCACCGAGCAAATGGTGAAGCAGCACGCTGCATGTTACATATAGCGGGTGGATCAGAACCTGCTGTGAACATAGACACATACATACACATGCACCGCCTGCATGCTGGGAGATACTTATTCAGACTGCAAAGACACATCATTGTTCAAAGTCGCTATGTGTGCGCGCACACACACAGTACAAAAGGAGAGAAAGAGCAGGACGTGTATGAATAGATGTGTAGATTTTGTTTGACCGGGCTCTTTTTTCAAATTAAAAAATAAATCTGCCTCTAACTTCATGGATAACATTTTGTAAACATCCCCACACACAGTTCACCTTCAGTATCAAGGAATCCGTGCGTTCACAGCCCGAACCTCTGTGTGTGTAGACTCCTGTGTTCTCTCTTCCTTTCTCCTCTCACACTCACGAAAAGCTGCTACTTTAACGACAGTTATAAAGGAACAGTGTGTCCCTCACTCATCTATAGACAATATCACTCGAAGACATGTATACTCACGAAAACAACTCGTACATGAACACCCTTTATCAGGGCTCTTTCTTTCTTACTTTCTTTCTTTTTTTCATGCTGTTTGTCCACTGTCTCGCCAACACTGCTGGATCACAGAGGAGGGGGGGGGGGGGGGGGGGGGGGCGCTGGAAGTGGGAGTCCCAGACTGCCCATTTGCCCAGCCCAGCCACTGCATCGGCTTGATAACACCGTTGTTGCCTCCCCCCTCTCCCCCACTGCAGCCTCCCCCTACTCCTCCCTCTGCCCAAGGCAGCTGTGCTCTGCAGACCGGTGCCCATGGCAAAGCCACCCAGGAATCTTATCTCCTGCCCAGGCTCATTCCTGGTCCTGCCTGTCTGTCTGCCTGCCCGCCTGCTGCTATGCATACCCTATGCGTGTATGCGTGTGCGTGCGTGCGTGCGTGTGTGTGAGAGTGTGAGTTTGTGTTTGTGTCTGTGTGTGTGTGTGCATATGTTTGCTCATCTCCACCTGCTCATTTGCAACACTGTCTTCCTCTCTCGCCGTCCTTTTTCTGCCTGTCTGTCCTCTGCTCTCTCCATCTGGAGGTTCTTAGTCTTCCCAGGATGCCTGACAGTCTCACGGGCCACCAGGGTCCTGACCTGGTCATGTGTAGCAGTCTCAGTGTGTCTTAATGCGTGGCTGCCTGGAACCTATGACTGTCGTTCTTTTTATTTTAATGCCACGTGTGTATTCCTCTATCGCTGTATATCTGCCACTATGTGGTTCTGCATGTTTCCCTACCTGCCATCTTACTGCACATGCTTGGCTGTCTCTCTGTTTTCCTTTCCACAGTTACCAGCTTGTGTATCAATCGTTGCACAAGTCACATAGGCAACCATCTGTCTATCTAAATGTCTGTTTCCTTTCTACACCTGTCAGCTGATGCTCTTGATTTTTTTTTTCAATATGCCTATTATTATTTGTGGAGGTATACACAGTAAATGCAGAAATAGTGGACACAATGCACAAGCTGTTGGTTTTTTTAGATTAAAAAAATGCCTCAAATGACTACAATAATGTGAAAATGGTCACAGGTAGTAATGAAACCACAGAGAAAGAAGCCCAGTCCCAATTGCCATGGACAAAGTTATGCAGCAAGAGCAGAATATATTTTTTTGGAGTTGGTGACGACCAAAACAGAGCAAAAAGAAGCTGGAATACTGATCTAGCTCTGTGCCTGCTGGGTGTGTAACTCTGTCACTTTTTGCCATATCAGCCAAATAAGTCAATAATCCTGTATTTTGCAGCTTGTTGTTGTGCCCACATTCGTAAAAGACATTTCAATAAGGGTTTAAAAGATAAGGCTGAAATCTTCCTTTTGTTAACAAACAGAACCAACAACGAGTTGGTCCATCTCAAGACTTTATCAGTGCCCTTCTTTCTCAGTGGCACTCAGCCCCAAGATACAAATCAAGAGCTCAAAAGTACATTGTTTGGTTTTTCCAAAAAGGCTAAGTAATTTCCTAAAATGTGGACACAAATGCTGATCAAAAAGGGGAAAATGTTAAGCTTCACTTATAAAAGCAAACAGAGCTGAACCCAAAATGCGGACAACAAATCGAAAGGAGATCAAGCTGAGTCTTTTACTGGGTTACACAAAGTCTCAGGTTGAATTAGCAAAGGTACTATGGAACTTCTCCGATAGGAAGGGGGATCCGGGGGGGAAATCCAGAGGGCAGATGACGGAGGGGTCCAGGGGATCATGACTCATGTAGACTTCAGACAGTTCCCAGAAGTTCTTGGCGCGCAATTACAATCCATTATTCAGAGAGACAGAACTGCAATTTTTGGTAATAAGTAGTCAATAAATGTATTGATTTACAATAAAGCAGACCGACATGCATCTGTCGTTACTCTGTGAAGTTAGTCAGTACATTTTTTTTAAAGTAAAATCATTTTTTTCTAAAATTCTGCGCATGTTGATTTGATTCAGATGTGCTAATAATATCCAATCTAATTATTCATATGTCTTACCCTTCATAAGTGCAACACAGACGGTCCGTTGACTCCGTTCTGCTGCTACTCTAATGCGCTGCTGCTCACTTTTGAAAGGCTCCATGATCCGCCATTGCTGGAAAAAAAAGCAATTGAAGTGAACGGAGTTGTCGCAACTTTCAATAAATGCCTCTGGGTCAGCCACGCCCCGGCCGAGGAAGACACACACAGACAAACACAAAAAAACACAGAAGCACAGGGAACTGATAGGACCTGAGGACCATTTTCAGCTGCGGATTTGTTTTTGGTGCTTTCGATTGTACATGGCAAAGGAGCACAGTATGTGGGATTGACACGAATGACACTACAATGGCCATTTTCACGGCAGAGTTTCAACACGTCACAGAGTGTCACAGAGTGTGACAGTCCGTTTTAATAGAAGCTATGGTACAAGACATATCAACTTTGGCAACACAGGCGATACTTGTTAGTCTTTCCACTGAATCTGTTGACGAGAACTCAACAGAACAGCACCGGATCCGGTGTGTTTCCGCCTGCCTGTGTATGTGTGAGAAAAGTAAACCAGTGTTGACGTGGTTTGATTCTGTTGTGTCACTTTCACGCTGCATTACATGTGTACATCACCCACTATTCAATTACATCAGGCGACAGACAGCACGTAGCGCCTTCATTGTCTCCAAACTCCTGGATGTGACATCAAAACAGCCAGAGAGAGAGAGAGATAGATGCCCCCGAGCTCTCATCGTCTCAACCATTGACATGAGTAATAATCAACGTCTCCACCGACACGCCATTCAAATCTCCTCCCATCGACATCTTTGATATTGCTCTAGGCATTGTTCATTTGTTGTTCCACACGTCCGTCATGGTACAACTAGCCCCCCCCCCCCCCCCCTCCCTGCTTCCACACACACCCCAAACACACACACACTTCTCACTTCTCATTCTTCCCTGTCTGAGGCCGAAATGACTATTGACGTTTAGGTTTGGATTTGAAATGTGTTGGAACAGAGAAAAGGTGCCGTGGGGGGAGCTGGTGGTGCCGGGATTAGTTTGGACATAAAACAGCTCTACCCTAGGATGGCAGTCAGAGGGCCATTTCACAGAGGATAGTCTGGGATATTATGTCCATTGGCTTTCTTTGTAATTTTATTAATGGGAGAACATTAATCCTTACTCGGCCTGACCCCAGACGGTTGGCAGTGGAGTAATTTTTGGTGGTGAGATTGAAGGATTTGTTGTCCTTACCAAGAGGGGACTAGTTTTCAGTTTCCTCTAACGTCTTTCCACCAACACACTGACGTGATGAGCTCCTCACATCATGTCTGTGTCTTGTTTGCATGTAATCCTGCTGGAGGATTGTAGAGTATGTCGGTTCTCTAAAACAAGAATGGTGGGTATTAAATACACCTCCGTGTGTTTGTGTCTTGACCTTGTCCTCGTCTCTTTGTCTTCACCTGTCTCTTTTGGTCTGTTTACCTCTCTGTGATGATCGAGGTCAATCTTATTATTTCTCAATCAAAATAGTGATCTAGTGGGACCCATGCCTTCCTAGTTGCACTTCATTTAACAAGGATAATAGAGATTGATGTAAGGATTCCATACGACATAGCATCATTCAACTAATGATGTTTTGTTGATTACCACATTACCTTGCCTAATTCCACCTTCACGTGAAGAATTTCAATTGATATGATGTTAATTCTCAATGTCAAATTAAAATCAGTAGCTTCTTCCATGTTTAGCGCACCGTTCTTGTTACAATGAAGGGACGAGGCAGCTCATTCTCAAGTCATTGGAAATTTAACACTGATAAATCATTACCGTGGTAATGCTTGAGTCCTGGGAA
This sequence comes from Scophthalmus maximus, assembly GCF_022379125.1. Lineage (NCBI taxonomy): Eukaryota > Metazoa > Chordata > Actinopteri > Pleuronectiformes > Scophthalmidae > Scophthalmus > Scophthalmus maximus. The sequence continues at coordinate 18,308,529 of NC_061520.1, forward strand.
AATTGGCAGGCTCTAGCTGTCACAGTTTCTAATGTGACGCATCAAATGAAAGTTTGATGGAAGAAAACCACAGAATGGAATATGTTATTCATCATTATGTTTTCATTCGTGTATAATCACCTGAACACTAAGATGTTCTAATCATGTTTTTGTAACCTTAGTATGAGTCCTCTATATCTACATCGGAAGCAGGTCCTCTTCACTAAATTTGCCATGTTACCGCCAGGTTTCTACGGTTGCCCCAGAACGGACAAAACTACTTTTCTGTTTCTACGTGGGTTTTTTTTTCAGAACTCTGTCCACCTTGGCAGCACCACTGTCTACAAACTCAGCTGCGAGCCGCCTACTGGGAATCCGTTCAAGCTGGGGGAACAACTAAAGGAATGCCAGCAATAAGAGACTTCATATATTCACAGCTTTTTACTTAAGACCTCAGAGTTTATGAAATAACACAAAGCTCAACTAAGGCTACATCCACACTTCTATGTTTTAGTTTTAACTTGAATCACTGCCTAAAACTGAGAAGTATGGAAAAGTCTGGGCCCTGTTTTAGTTTGAAATCTCTGGGGCTGCGTCATAGTACTGATGGGAGAAATTTGGAAACTGCGATGTAGTCACCCACATTCACTTTCTGATTGGTTCATATCAGTCATGACTCGGCTTCCAGTGGTGAAGGCAATACGTTGTTAATACTAACATTAAGTACTAGTTGCACCTCGTCATCAGTCCAAGAAAAGAAATCCCTGCTCTTACTTTTCACCATTGTTGCATTTCGTTCATGTTATTTTCGGCAACTGAGCAACCAACTGCAGAGGAAGATTATCTGCTTGAGGATGGAGATTGTTTTAGTTTGTTTTAAAATGAAAATGTATTTGTATGGATGTAGCCTGAAACTAGTGTCAATTATTATTATAAAGTAAATATTTTCGATCAACGTCCTTCTTTTCGACAACTAAGACAAGACGGCACCGACATCGACTGGTTATTGAAATTCACAGCATAAAATGTAGAAGTTTGTTTTGGGCTCGAATAACGTCTGTGGGGCAGCAGTTAGCTGTCTAGTACGAAGCTTGCACTTTTTTCTCAAAGAGGTTTCTAGATTTTTTTCTTTATGAATTTATTGAAATAGTTGAGAACAACATATTATGAACACTAACTGTTTACCCAATTTAGAGCAACAATAACACTGAGGTCTATAAAATTACAGAATAAAAGCCCCAGGACCTTTAACTTGCTACAGAAAAAAAGGTATATGGGCTTTTGGGTTTAAAAGTTATTTGGACAACTGATTTTTTCATCACAGGCAAATAATCATATTGAACTTGAGTTCGTTCATTCCCTATGAAAATCGAAGACATACATATTCACTATTCGAAGTCATTGGACATTCTGTATCACCATGATATCATTGTCTTTTCTTGAACAATGCACCTTCCTCTTGGACAAAGCAGCAACTCACAAGCATCATTCTCACATCTATATCCATTTGGAATGTGCTTTTTTTTTTTTTTTTGTTGGATATAAATGGATGGGAGTGGAAGCATCAATTCCACAACACGCCTCAGGGACATCTGGTTCCCTGCAGGCCGAGTGTCAGAGCCGCACTTCCAGGCAGGTGCATTCCCTTTGTGTTTGAGACGAGCAGAATACTGCGGTGTAGAGGAGATCGATCCGCCCTGGGAAGTGCTGTCTCTGCCTCTGCATGACATGAGGTTCTAACATAAAGGGAGAGGACACCCAGCTAGGGTCAGGCCGACACACCTGTGTCCATTAGGTAGGTGTGTGTGTGTGTGTGTGTGTGTGTGTGTGTGTGTGTGTGTGTGTGTGTGTGTGTGTGTGTGTGTGTGTGTGTGTGTGTGTGTGTGTGTGTGTGTGTGTGTGTGTGTGTGTGTGTGTGTGTGTGTGTGTGTGTGTGTGTGTGTGTGTGTGTGTGTGTGTGTGTGTGTGTGTGTGTGTGTGTGTGTGTGTGTGTGTGTGTGTGTGTGTGTGTGTGTGTGTGTGTGTGTGTGTGTGTGTGTGTGTGTGTCTAGCAGCATCACCCTAGTTAACTTGCCCACCCCCTAATGATTCAACACCTCAGTAATGAGGTTTAGGTGGAAAATTAACAACAGGGCAGTGGCACATTTTTCTCTTTTTAAGCAGTACTGCATATAATGGGGAGAAAAAGGAATTTCCCACAGGATGTTCTGCTTTAGTTTTTTTTTTTTTTTAAACAAAAAAATAGATTGCAGATTGGTATCAGATTTCTAGAAGCGTAAACATGCACACTGACAAATAATCATTTTATGAGACTGCGTATTAAGAAGTATGTAATCGTAGAGACCGCAGACCTCTAGCGGTAATCATGTACACCACCACGTTTTTACCACATGCAACAGAGTTCCACGTATGAGTTGGAGGACTTGTTGCATCTTTTAGAAGCACCACCTGTATATTAGCACCCCCCTTAGAGCTGATCAGAATCTGCGTGTTCATGTACACCAAATTGTGCTCTCAGGATGTTGAGTCGTGCAGTCAAGTACTACAGTTTATAACGCAGCGCTTTAATACATTATTTTTTCTCGTCAGCGGCATGAGTGAGTTGAAGAGAGAGATAGTGTGAAGTCCACACTGAACCTCGCCCCGTGATGTGTCTTTCCCCGTGGGCTTACTATATCCAGATTAAGGGAGAGTTCACAGATAGGCGACAGGCCCCAGCACCCATATCCAATCAGACGGGTCCCTCGGGGGAACCATGTGGTGCACACATATGTGGCCACAGCCTCGCAGCGTGACACCACGGTGTCCTCCAGGAGTCCTCAACGAGGATCATGGGAAGCTGTGAGCCAGAGTGCAGCATTTTTGAGCGAACAGTGGGTGATGATTTTTGTAGATTAGGCGATGAATTTATGAGCAAAATGGCACGCCGTGGTTTTTACCATGTTCCTGCTACAGCAGGAGTACAAGTACGGAGACGCGGGGAGGAGGGAGCCAGCGCTCTTGTGTGCTGTCATCTGCCTTTTTGAAGGCTCGCACTCTTCAAGGCTTTTCCTTCCTTCTGCTCAAAAGCCTTTTCTGAAAGTCTATTTGTAACACTGCTTACTTCTTTCCCGCTCCCTTTATCCGGCAACACAGTGTGGGTGCTGTACCACGTCTCTGTGCTTTGTAATGCATATGTGCATGTGTGTCTGCATGGAAATGCTTTATGAGGTGCACATGTGTGTACTGAACCAGGCCCAGGTGTAGAATTAGTCATATTTTCTCCATCAAAAGGAGACAAACTGTGTAATGTACATCCACCTCCTGACCAAGATATTTAGAAACATCCTCCTCTTTTTCTCTATCTTGCATTATGAAATGTCTCCATTACAGCATATATATATATATATATATATATATATATATATATATATATATATATATATATATATATACACGCACTCACACACACACACACACACACACACCTTTCCACGATTTTAGGGACTGCATTACATTTTATGAAAAACCCCACACAATGACATCGGGCCCTAGAAAACCAAATAACCCAGCACCACTCCCGGAGCCATCACACTTGATCCGTGTATGAATGAATCACACTATGGTACCATTTTCCTCTCATCTCCCTTCCTGCCCCCTACAGAACCGGAGCAAAGCCATAGCTCACATTTTCACTGACAAAAGAGGTGACAGTGAAAGGAAAGTGAAAAGGCTATAATAAATGCTACGGGAGAGGTACAAGGGAGAGAGTGTGGCGTTTGAAAACGGTAACCTTTTTCAGATGCTGATTTAGTATTCATTATTAATGACCTTTCCCTACCTGTGCAAAGCTGTTGCCGGGAAGCCCCTTCATGTTTGTGTCTGCAGAGGCTGAGGGCAGACGCTACAGCCGCATTGGCTGCGGAATTTCTACACTTTGTGTGCGTCTTTCACACAAATACTGTTTAATTTGACGCAGCAAGTCCACATGCTGAGTAAAGAATAGTATGAACATAGTGGGCGAGATGTTAAAGTTCAGAGCGGCATGCTAAACACAAATTAGGGGTCAGACAGGGAAGATTGGTGCTTCAGTGTTTACACTGTCTCTCTCTGTACCTGGCAGGAAAAGAGACGGAGCCGGATACAGGCAGCGAGGGGAGACAGGCGCTCCTCCCTCCTCTCCCCTCAGTCTTCTTGCATTTAACGCTCTCTATCTCATCAAAAAGCATTCTCATGCTAATTGAACTTAAAGAGCAACCATGCATATAGAGCACTGCGAGTGCGCCAGTGGGTGTGCGCGTGTGTGCGTGTGCGTGCGCGTGTGCGTGCGTGCGTGCGCTCGAACAATCACCTCAAACGTGTTCACCCAGGCTCGATGTTCTATTCACAGTGCCTACACACTGACAATCTTTGCAACACTGTGAAAGACATACTCCCGCGCACATTCAAACTTCACTGCCAGGCAGTACAGTAAAACTGATCCATCTATCTATCGCTCCACCTGTCTGTTTATCTAGCAATCCCTTCCATCATCCTGTCATCCCTTTGTCCGTCCGCTTCCATTCATCTGTCATTATCAGACCAAAAAATGTAACACATACTTCCCCTCCCCAGCCGATAAGACTCTACGCATCACTCAGGAGCATTCCACGGGCGCCCCGGAACGACACGTGCTCCGAACTCCGCGAGAACTCACCTCAATTATCCCACTGTTTCCTTTGTTGTCATTTTTCTAAGTCTTGAAACGTATTTCCCTGCTTGCCTCTTTTGTCTCACCAAATGCCAAATTATTATACGCAATCATGGGCTCTTCTCTGAGCCAGGGATTTAACTGCACCGTCAATATTCACTACCACTTCCCCCTTTTGCAGCTATAATTAGCTGCTGCTTACTGGGATGGTATTGCGAAGGAATTCAGCCAGACCAAAGTCTCTCAGCCTTCTGTGAGGAGGGGGCTTTGAGCACAACAATGAAAATATGTTGTTTTGCCATCATCAAGTCATAGTTATACAAAACAAAAACTGGGGAGGAGGGTAGTCGATATACACTGCTTTCAGTTATGCAGTGAATGTCAGACATTTTCCTAATATTTGTAGAGGGGTGTACAACTCAAATATGCATAAATATACACAATTTCACCATATTTAAATGCTCCATATTTAAAGAAACTCTTAACGATTATACACCATAATCCCCCTATTAAGCATTTTATAAGTTCTATAAAAACATTTGACAAACTGCTGTATAACCTCCTATGAGGACATGTCAGGAAAGATTGATGCAGTGGAATCAGGAAGACGGAGGCGGGTCGATGTGTTGAGCAGAAGTTTTTTATTACAGGAGCTCGGTATTGAGGGGATTTCTGGTTCGTACAAAGATCAAAAAGTGTCAGCGTCGTTCCCGGTCAACTCTCAGAATCATGTCGTCATTAAACCAATGGAATGGCTCAATAGAATCAGGATGTTTAGACTACAATCTAAGCCTGCCAAAGATAAGATGACCCCGCACAGGGAACCAAGCTCAGTCTGTTACACAGGAGCGGAAAAAAATGTACGACAATCGATGTAGACAACAGTGCACGGGTGCCCACAGGAAGAGTTGTGGTTACACTAACAACTACAGTATACTAAAGTGTAGTATTAATTAAAGGGTTTTATTTTGTTTATCGGGGGTGTGACTGAATGATCAGTGAAGGATATCCGGTATTGTCCTGTTGCCTGACATTTTTGGGGGGCTACCAGCTTGACTGTATATCTTATCCATAAACCTGTCACACGTGTGTGTGTGTGTGTGTGTGTGTGTGTGTGTGTGTGTGTGTGTGTGTGTGTGTGTGTGTGTGTGTGTGTGTGTGTGTGTGTGTGTGTGTGTGTGTGTGTGTGTGTGTGTGTGTGTGTGTGTGTGTGTGTGTGTGTGTGTGTGTGTGTGTGTGTGTGTGTGTGTGTGTGTGTGTGTGTGTGTGTGTGTGTGTGTGTGTGTGTGTGTGTGTGTGTGTGTGTGTGTGTGTGTGTGTGTGTGTGGAATGATTTCCAAAAATCTCAGTTGATTGAGTCACATGATTGAAGAAAAGCTCATATTTGATTTTGGATTTAGTTTTTTCACTTGTCTGACAACCATCAGTTAATTTCAATAATCAATAACACACACATACAAACACACACACACACTTCTTCTTGTACAGAGACAGACCTTACATTTTGACCAGGGGTATACGATACCAGAGAACCAGGTGTTATCTCACTCCCCTGTGAGATAACACTTTTCTCCTCAGAGCAATTAATGACACAGTTGAGGCCAGAGACTCTGGCTCCAAAATGGCTGCCCATCTGGAATGGAGGTGTCACATCACCCTGACAACCAGGTCAAGCCCTCGGAGTATCATCAGTGTGCGCCAACAAAGCCGGGGGTCAGAGTTCACCTCACCTCGTGACCTCTCTGTGGAATTGATCTGTTGTAGTGGAAATGGGATTTTAGTGCTGCGTGATTCAGGCAGCAGCTGGTCGTGAAGACATTCTCTGTCTTGAATGATTGACTAGATGACTCAACTTCAGACACAACTATATGGTTTTATAGCCGCGGAGTAACTGCAGCGGATTTAAGTTGATTTTCTGTTTCTGTTAGTAGTTTCGGTGAGTGTGAAAGCATGTGTGTAGGTGAATCTATGTCTTTAAAGCTATTTGTATATGTGCACGGGTTCAAAAGTCTGAAAACTCGTTCTCCATCCATTTCAAAGATTAAAGTGGTCTCAGACTTTTAGGCCCTGCTGTATGTGTGATGTTGTCACGGAGCCGGTGTTTGTCAAGAGGCTTGTGTTTTTCGGGGGCAGTGAGTCAGTCGAGGAGAGGAGCTGTCATCGTGGCTGTGCAGCTTGCATTCAACACAAGCAGCGACGCCCACCCATGTCAAATGTCACAGCACTAATCTCTTTCCAATGCAGCCCAGGTATAACCGCAGGGGCGAGAGACAGACACACCTCATTGCTCCACACAATGAGATTCCCAGGAGACTCTACGATTCACAAATCAACAGGCCTTATTCTTATGAGGTCTATGGCATCTTTACAGTATTCTTTTGTGCTCAGCTGTATGCTTATTTTAAGAAGCAATTTGCCAATCATTTTTTTCCCCCCTAATTTTTGGTGTTTCCTCTGGTCACTGGAGTGTGACACCTTGCATGTACAGTATATTAAATGTGTGTGTGTACGTGTATGGACCCACACACACACGCTAATTTTATCAACCCTATAATTTCCCACAGCATCATCTCTGTGTCTTAACAACGGCTGCAAGAAATGTTTAGTCCAAAGATCTGCTGGAGGGATATTTTTCAAATTATTTTAATGGTTATGATGCGATAGTGAGTGCATTTGTGGCTTTGTTTGTTTTTCGCCCAAGGGGAGATAATACGCTGCTTCTCATCCCTGTGTCAACAAGCTTCCACTGTATGACTATTCATTCCACACATGACCCAAAATGAATCTTTCCTCAGGAAATTAAGAAATATTCAATCCCACAACTACCAGCTTTGTTTGTATGAGTTTCTACATATTTGGATGTCCTTCCTTATCAATGCCTTCATATACAATTTTTTTTTTATATGTAAACTAGATGGGGTTTTTGAATATAATGAATATGATAATGACACATAAAATCATTGCCACACGGATACATTATATGTCAAGAATGTTGTGGACTTTTCACAGCAGACACATATTTTTGAATTACTGCAATTTTTTTTTTCTTGGCACATCCCCTTCAATCGCTGACAAATTGGTGCTAATCAAAGTTAAAGGGGACCTGCCTGCCCTTCTCGTCCCTCAAAACATTCAGAGAATGGAGTCATGCGCCTGCCATTACCTCATACCTTTGCGCTCTTCCCCCTAAATTACTGGGAGGTGATATACAGCCTGTGTGTCCCAAGGCTACAGGAGATTTAGAACTTTGTCCCATATGAAGGAGAGGTGAGAAAAGACATTACTATGCAGAATAGGTGATATTAAAAAGAGCTCTTTATGGTGCCCCATGCAGATTATCAATCTATTTGTGTAACTTGGCTACCCGGAATTTCATTTCCCCCTTTCATTTATTTGCCTTGCTGCAAACGTTAACAGCGCTGAAACTGAAAATTGGAGCCGTGACGAGCACGGCACCAATATTTCAAGGGCAAAATAGGCCTCTTCCGCTGTATGATTGCAGAGGTTCATTTTGGGTGGGGTGGATTTAAGGGGGGGATGTGAAGTGACCTCTTTTTGAGGAGCTCAGTAGAATATTTAGAGCAGAGCAGGGTATCCACACATGGTCATTCACACTTTGTTCATATAGAGCCTTATTATAGACTTTAAGCTTTCTTAAGTGTTCTTGGGAATTCACACAGGCGCCATGCTTTTTTTTTAAAGGAGCAATACTTGTCAGTATTGCCCCGAATTAAATTCAGAACCATGGACAGAGGCTTACATTTGTTACCGTTGCTGTATGTTGGCTTCAGCACCAAGGACAGAGGCACATCTCTCAGTACCTCTCTGAATAAAAGCCACCTTGATGCTGTCTTATAATTGCGATCTAATACGCCTGTAAATATAAAAACGACCCAACCTTGATTTATTTCAGTAAGGAGCTTCGGAAGCTATATAATTATTCATGTTTGTAGAATTTCAAAATCATGTTTGTCGCATAGCACATATTGGGGCGGGGGGGGGGGGTGTTAATGTGTTGAGTTTGGAGGGGAGAAAAGAGAATAAATATCAAAATTTGTTCGACACACCGGGTGCCTTGAGTATTGCTCTCAGCGCTCCTGTGCAGTTGGCACGAATGATTTGCAAGAGCCACACAGTTATTCTGAGTCGCCAAACGGATTGAAATAAGTACCATTGTGGGAGCGGAGAGACACTGTTACTCGTCTTGCTCGTTAACTGCGTGTTATTATTATTATCAGTCCAATGGGCTCAGTGACTGAAGCCATTTCACTTCGAGCGACACTGACAACATTTCATAGTGGCTCACAGGTAGATTGTGTGACGAGACCGACCGTGGGGGGAACCATTGTGGCGCCATACCTTACATAATCATCACGGCAGTACCCACCGAACATAATTACTATGATTTGTGCCCTCCAATTTCCCCCTTGTATTAAAAAATATTGCCGGAGGTAAGTCAGGCGTGAGCGCAGGCAAGGCTGTTGTGGTGAATGGAGTGTGGCCCCGGGGGGGGGGGGGAAGCTTGGAGAGCGGAGCATGGTGTCATGCCAAAGAAAGCCAAGCGCCCCCCCCCCCCCCCCCCCCCTTCGCCCCAACCCACTGGGGCCCGGTCATGCCGTGAGAACGGGATGACATTACTGGGCCATTTAGCTGGCGGAAGAGCAGAAAAAGGTTAGCGAGGTGCCGTGTGTGTGTTGCTTTTGTTATTTAATGGTCGGCTAATGTCTAGGCAGAGGGGGGTATGCCTCATGGCCAAAAATGAAAACAAATAGGTCAACATTATGAGCCTTGGATGTCGCTGCTGCACTCTGAGGCCTTTAGGGTGCGTGATTTAACCTGAAGACACTGGAGCATAACTGGAGTAGTAGCACTACCATTTCATTTTGCTCATCACTGGGAAACAGTCCAAGGTCTCGTGGCTCATATACCCTACATTTTATGCGTCTGATGTAATTATGACGTATTGAATTATCATACAGCAGTTGCATAGTTGGAGTGGGGCCACGGGTTGACCTTCATGAGAAAGTATAACTCTAATATCAGATCATGTTTTCCGTATTATTTAAAAATCAATTTTTAATAGGCCAAACTTTGATAGGGTTTAAATAGCATTCATCAAACTCGTGGGAATGTCAGCACTCTTATGATTTACAAATCGCCGTGACCTCGGGTCCTTTGGGAAATGAGATAAACAACATGAGCTGCCTCCCAAATGAATACACCAGGAGAGCCAATGAGCTTCACCGCAAGACCACACTAGTGCTCAGACAAGTACATTGAATTTCGGAAAATCTCATATCCAAAAGGGTTTTTTGTCATAATAGATTTTACCCACGTTGACAGTGAATGTTCAAACCTACCGTCACCCCATCCTCACCTTCTTCAGGTCACTGTGGTCGGAGTTGTGCAACATCACATATTAAGTTTGAGGCTGATGGTGTTCATTGCCATATGATCAACATCGCTCTGCCCTTGGGCATGAGGCTACGATTGTGATTTGTTGGATGACTGAGGAAAGCACAAATGTATTTATTTCTTTTTTTGTACAACAGATGCTCAGTCAATTTCATTTAATCGATTGCCATGTGAGTCAGTCACGGGCGCAAACATCCTTTTAATTTACGTAGAAGTGTTTTAAACCTTCTTCTGTGAGTGGTGTTCAATATCAAAATCTAACTCACACAAACTGAGATTTTCATAAACCGTGGGCTGACAGTAATCGGACTCGCAAGGCTCCTATTGATTTTGAAACAGTTTGGTTTACGCCTATAGGCCTGCAGTAAACGCAGAAATGAATCCGATGGCGGGGACTGAATGAATAGTGGATGTCCTACCAAATGAAATAGAAATAACTGTCAGGTTATTTTTTTTAGTTATCCTCAAATCCATATCAAAGTTGAGTGGGGTTTTTTGCCTGTTTTTCTTTCTGACCAATCTGATAATAATGTGGATTTTCTGTGAATGTTGTCGATTTGTCACTCTTTTATCACTATTGTGTGATTTATTTATTCATGTTTTTTTAGTTTTTTTTCCTTCCTTCCATGTGCCCCCTCTCTACGCCACTCGGCGGTGCTCACATACTTCCCCTTTATGGGAATCAAATCGTCTACTCCGCATGCCTTTTGGAAAATGGCAGTGGAGACTAATAATGCATCGCCTCGCTGCTGCAAAATCTCCGTTTCTCTTCTTTTTTTTTTTTTGTAATGACAACGAGCAGGCCGGAACCGTCAGAGGAATCATCGGTCAGTGTGTTTGTCGTTCCGCCTGTGGGACCCGCATTTCAGCACCGGGGAGCTGTCCACCGTCCTGGGTGCTGCTGCTGCTGCTGCTGCTGCTGCTGCTGCTGGGGATGAGGATGAGGATGAGGATGATGATGAGGATGAGGATGAGGATGAGGATGAGGAGGGCGATAACATTACAAGAAAAGTGACAGAAGCACAAAATCGAACCTCCTGCCATCGACAGCCACCTTTTTCAAATCGCACCCTAAACGCAGCGAATGCTTATTCTTGCTTTGCACGAATCGAAAGATGTCAGTTGTAAAATTGCCACGAGCAATTTTTAGCATCTTTTTCGTTTGTCTGCTTGTTGCAATTAATCGAAAATCGTGTGCGTGGTCATAGGACGCGATTCGTTCTCGCCTTGTCGCGATTTGCTCCGAGCGCGAGCACAAAGGACCGCGTTCTCTATACGTCTCTATTTATAGACCCTCTCCCCTCGGTGGAATGTACCACTCGGTCTTCGCATGGGACAAGGGGGGAGGAGAAAACGCTCCGTTTGACACACGCCGAGTGCACAGCGGCCCCCCTCCGACCGAACCTCCCCGCTGCGCTGTCGGACATTGAGTCGGTCCCGTCCGTTTAAACCGAGAAGACACCCATACCGATTCCTCAATGCAAAAAAAAGAAAAAAGAAAAGGGTGCCAAGAAGCTGGGACGAGGGAACGTGGGTGTAAATAGACAGTGCGCGCTCTCGGTCTCGGTCTCTCTCGCTCCCTCTCTCTCTCTCTCTTCTCTCTCCCTCCCCCTTCTCCATCTCTCTCCGTCTCTCTTTTATGAAATCAATGAACGAGTTATTGGGTAGGACATAAATATAAGGAATCAAAGCCTCCACCGGGACCAACGGCACTGCGCGCTTTTGATATGCGTCCTCGCCAAACGCTACATGTGTTTTCTCATCAATGTAAATATTGGCTTTGATAGGACGAGAGCGGAATCAGCTCCGGCACGACTTGGTCTCGGAACCAAATTTTGACCAAGACTTGCACCAGCTTCTTCTTCTTTTTTTTCTCTTTTTTTTCTTTCTTTTTTTTTTTTTTTCTCTCTCTGAACCTAAAAACGATTCTCCATCATCTCCCTCTGCTGCCGTCGTTCCCATCCCAACTCACTGGCCGGTCCGAAGATGGCAACTTTAACCAACGGGCAGGTGGACGGCACGGTGCACGGCGTCGGCGTGGTCTCCGCCAGCACGAACGGGCTCGTGAACGGATTAAGCCACAGCCACAGCCCGGCGGGCTGTCCGGCCACCATCCCCATGAAGGACCACGATGCCATCAAACTCTTCATCGGTCAGATCCCCCGCAACCTGGACGAGAAGGACCTGCGGCCCCTCTTCGAGGAGTTCGGCAAGATCTACGAGCTCACCGTGCTCAAGGACCGGTTCACGGGCATGCACAAAGGTGGGTGATGTCCACACCAGACAACCATGGCTCGACTTTGTTCCTTTTTCTTTCTCTTCTATCAGCTCGATGTCTGTCACACACTGGTGAGAGTGGGGGCGACATTTGACGGGTGCAACTGCACGATTGTCGCCGCAAATCGTGCAATTTTCTGTTTACTGGATGACTTTATGTGCTCTATATATCACGTAGGCTGTCGGCATTTCTGTTGTTGGCGGCATTTGTGGCACCAAATAAATTATACTTATTATTATTTTTTTTTTCTTAGACTTTTCATCGGCTGCGTTTATTTGTTTTTTTTTTTGGGAGGGGGGGGGGGTTGTTTTTGTTTTTGTTTTTTGTTTGACCCTATTGAGCAAAACATACCCGAGCAGGGGCTCGTCACGAATCGGGAGAGTCACGACGGCGTGAATTTATGTCGGGTGATATCGAAAAAGGAGCGATGTCCCTATTTGGGCTGCGCGCACGGCAGAGTGTTCACGCGTCTCCTCCTGCGGCCGTTAAACGTGTTTTCATTCACTCTCCGGCGCTAAATCCAGGCCATTAACCTCCCGTCCTCCCGTTGCCATAGCGGGGAGGCTGTGGCTGATCGCCCGCAGCGCACTGCACTCGGTCGGCCCGTTTAACGCTCTCTCAGTGGGCGTGTGTGCGCGTGCGGGTGTGCGCGCGCGTGCGTGTGTGTGTGTGTGTGCGTGGGCGTGCGGGTGTGTGTGTGTGTGTGGGTGGGTGGGTGGGTGTGTGTGTGTGTGTGTGTGCACGTGTGCAACACAGAGGGGAGTGGGCCTATGAATGAAAATATTCTCTACTAACTGTACTATTGTGCGGCCTGGTTGTCGTCACCGTGATTAATCCTCAGTGAAAATCCCCCCCCAAAAAAAGTCACGACAAACCACAGAGAATTAGTGATTCGTCGCTTCTCCCGCTTCATGGCCGTGTACAGTCGGTTCACCCAGGTCTATTTCTATAACTTTTTCCTCCTGAAACCCTGGCTGACAAGGAGCCCATCTCTTTGTTAACAGCGCCCATGCCAGTGAATCATCCTACACTTTGGCGTGACAATGCTACATGGCCTTTAGGTGTAATATTAACGACCGGCTCTTTTTTTTGGGGGGGGGGGGGGGGGGGCAACAGAAGTGATGGTGCCTCAACCCCTGTATTCTATTTTCTTCTCTCCAGGGAAGGGTCTTTCTCTGCAAATCACCACCTAATGAGAGGTCACTAATTGATCTGCCATACCTGCAGGACATCTCCCAGGGGAGCAAAGCACTGCATTACCAATGAGTGATCACTGTTTTGGGGGGGCGCCCCCTCCCACACACCTCTTTCACAAGCCCCCCTCTGCCCAATGTAAACCGCGCGTGACACGCACTGTGTGTGAGGAAATGATTACGATATACAAATAATTCCAGAGGGTGGAGACTGTCTGCAGGCGGGGGCAAACCAAAGAGGGGCGGTAGGGAGGGGGCGGGGGTGAGGGGTTATCTCTTATTAATAGCCCAGCTGTAGTAGAGACTCCCTGTTGGACGGTTAATCACCAGTGGGCCCAGAACTATAGGCACAGCTCGCCAGCTGACTCTAAGAACTGTCTCCTCACCGCGATATACAGCCCTGCTTCCTGGGCCGGGCCCCCGCTTTCATTACCAAGCCCCCGCTGCGCTCATATTTTAACTAGCTGGAGGCACTAGCTACTCCTTGGCTCACTAGCTCACTGGCTCACTGGCTCACTGCAAGCTGTTTGAAGGCCACGTTCCCTCCGCAGACTCCTAACACCTTCCCGAGGTTTCCGTGTAGATGATTCCCAAATTAGCAGTAAAAGACAACACGTCCCACAAATAATAACAGGCAAAGTGACTGACTGTGTACATTGCCGTCGTACTGGTTTTTATTGAAGACCACGCGGCATAACGTGAACCAGGTGGGGTGTGTCATCGCAGCCAGAGTTGGAGTTAAAAGAAAACACAAATTTTACAGATATTTTTTTGGGGAAAAAATAAGTTCCTCATCATTTTTCTGCCCTCTTTTCTCGAGCCATTTAAATCCATGCCAACCATTAAAGTTGATGACAATTTCGCGCTCTAACGCTCACTTGTGCACTTGTACTCTGACTGACACCTTGCCTTTCCAGTGATAGTACATCATATTCTGTGATGGCAGTGGGAGTGGGAGTACAAAGCCCCAGCCCGAAGCAGAGATGGTGGATGCCATTTGCTTTACACATTTGTTCTACCTGCGCTTTTTCAAATTGCAACCCCTGTCGCTAACAAATGTTATGCCGCTGTTTTGTCCGTGTAACTTTTACCCATAGAGACATGGCACTTTTGCAGAGAAAGAGGCATCATTTTCATCCAGACAATGCCGAGCTTTCTCTCTGCAGCAGGTGATAAAAGGCTCCACATTCCTCCCCGCTGTACATCAACAAGCCTAAGGAAACGGCCCTTGCTATGATTATGCTACCTCTGAAGAAAGAGACGCCCATTATAGCCATTGTCAGCCATGCCTGTGATACTATTGCCATAACCCCTCCCCATAATGACTCCATGTATCACTAGTAATCTAGTCTTTAGGATTCTGTCCCCTTGGAATGGCGGGGTGGACGGAGCAGGGAGGAGGGGGAGCATGGGACGGGGCTCTGTGGAGGCCGGGAGCGGGCGCGGGGACACCAGCGCAGGCCTACATTCTCCCTATGATTTCATTTCTCTCCCCTCTGTGACCAAACCATGCTAATAGAGGCCATTTATAATGGTCACCGGCTGCTGCTGCTGCTGCTGCTGCTGCTGCTGCTGCTACCAAGCACAACGGGGCTGAGAGGCATGGCTAGCACAAAGAGCCAGCCCTTTCTCTTTCTCTTCTCCCTGGCAATGCAGCATGGGAGGTGGGGATCTATTCAAGACGAGACTGTGTAGATATGATTCCCAGCGCTATTCATCAGCCCGGTTTCATGTTATAATCACTGGGGCAATTGAGCTGGGGTGATATGGGGAAGACATTTTTTATGAGTTAAGGTATTACCTGTTGTTTACCGCTGTCGCGTCTCCGGGCAGTATTGTGTTCCTTGCCAAACCTTTATCGTCCGCATCTACATTTATTAATTCTTTTTTCCCCCACAAGCAAATGCAAATGCAAAGGTGTCACCAGGTTTGTTTTACTGCCATTGTTTCATTTGGTGGTAATTTAGTATGATTAATATATTTGTCCTTGCCCAGATTAAATACATTAACAACAGCTCTCACGTCAGCCTCAGATAAGTAGTTGGAGAGCCGGAGAGTTACTCAAAGTCAAAGCAGGTGTTGAAACTTCATTTAGATTTCGTGCCAAATAGTCCGTTTGACCTGACAAGTGATGTAAACAGAATGTCACAGGTCTTTAGTTCATATATTTAGTTCATATCTTCTCCAATAACACCAACAGCCCAATTTGAAACGAACCGTGGTGATTGGTGATTATACTGGCTGTTTAACCATTTTATAATTTCATATCAATACTTGAGAAAATGGTTATATGAGCATATGATGTTTTAATATGTTTGAAATCAAACAAGTGGAAACAGTATAATGACCAACAGTAATCTTGTTTAAATTGACCCATACTGCAGATGCTTTATGCTGCAGATGGCGGCTATAATCTGTGCAGGCAGTAAAGGGAGTTAATATGAGTTCCTATGGTTTTGATATTTCAACTCTTTCAAGTGGTAATGTCAGGGAAGGAGGTTCTCATCCGATCACTGCGCTTATCGTGTTTGGTGAGGCCAGGAAGTCACAATGCCAAAAACATGAAAAAACTCACGCTGTGTTTCATTTCAGGCAGTTAGATGTTACAGGTTGCCATCTGAGAAGTACCACCTGCAAAAAAATAAAAAGAAAGGGATAAAACCAAATTCGGCTTTGAACAAGGACAGAAAGAAAGGCGTGTGTGTGTGTGTGTGTGTGTGTTTTTTCTTTTTTTATCCTGCAGGCCTACGTTAATGCAGCATGCGTTCCGGCCGAAAAATTTCACTCCAGTTGCATCATCCTCACCGTGGGATCGTTCTCTCTCCTGCTCTCACATTTGGTTTGGGATGAGTGTGTGTGTGTGCGGGGGTGTGTGTGTGTGTGTGTGTGTGCGGGTGTGTGTGTGTGTGTGTGTGCGTGTGTGTGTGTGTGTGTGTGTGTGTGTTTGTGTGTGTTTGTGTGTGTGCGCGTGCGTGCGTGCGTGCGAGTGAGTGTCAGTGTGTGTGTGTGTGTGTGTGTGTGTGTGTGTGTTTGTGTCTGTCAGTGTGTGTCTGTGTGTGTCTGTCTGTGTGTCTGTGTGTGCTTATGTGCCCCTCCTCTCCTCCTTGGCCCAGAATCCTCCACTCTGCTCAGCTCAGCTCAGAATGCACACTCAGGCCCCACATTGTGCCGTTTCTATGAAGACGCATCGCAATCGATTTTGAGTGTTTTGTCGGGGAGAAAGGCAACATGTGTCACAGAGGAGGTCGCTCCTCAAAGTACACTCCGTCTGCGCCACACGCCGCACCCTTGTCCTGGCAGAGCCCAGAACTGCCAAGCAACAAGAGGCGGAGCCAGAGTAGGGAGTACAGTGAGCCTAATTTGTCAGGAGGACCGTTGTCAAGGCAGCACTGGTTCTGTTGTCCATTATTATTGGAGGGGACTGTCAAATGGGTGGCTGGCTGATGGCCGAGCGGGGAGCCAGCTAGTCACAGTGAGAGATGACCGCACCAAGCCAAAGGACGGAGTGCTCATGGAACTCTTACAGGGATTAGCATGCTCACAGCAGGTTCGGAGTCATGATGCCTGTCAGGGATGCGGAGTCCTCTGGCTCCTCTGACCTCCACTGCCCTCTCATTAAAACCATTGGCCTTTACGTACAGGGAGAGAGTGAGATAATGTAAAGGGATGGCTGTACCTGCTCATTCATCTTATCTCACTTCCTACAGACTTACCAGTGAAACTGGCTGATATTCATTCAGCAGAAAAAGTTTGGCGCGCACACGGACAAAAATAAATGGACGAAAAAGAGCTTCGGCCACATCATCATTGAGGCTTTTCATTGGTTCGCAGAAAACTTTTTAGTTTTCGCCAGCTCAGGAGCGCATGCACATCTCCTATCACTCAGCGAAATGGTCTCGTCAGCAGTCGGTATATCCCGTATACACTATGTGCTCGTGTGGAGATTATGGTTCCACATGGCAAAGTCATGGCTCACTGTGGATGGCAGAGCTGATCTGTGGAGAAGCACGACACTGATGATTTGTGGCTACTGTTTATAGGTCAGAGAGGCTGCTGATGCTGAAGTCAGCAATTTGTAGACAGACAGACAGACAGACAGACAGACAGATGAATATCGTTTCTTTCAGAGGATGAAAAAAATATATTTTTTTACTTTTTAACAAATGCTCCTTGGACAGTTAAATATTTTCTCTTGCATCTCTGAGATTCTTGCATCAGATACGTATTATTGTGCTTTGTATTAAATTTTTAAAACATTAACGCTTTGGGCCTCATCAATCCTTCAGATACCACCCCCCTGCTTCAACTACCGGTGGCTGGTTCTCCACATGGGGAATGCAATAGCTTTGAAATGTTGGAAAGACCTTTGTTCTCCTGGTGGTTAGAATTGTTTGAGTCTGTGGAGCCCGGTTTTGTTTTGCTTTTTTAGATGAGCATGGAGGATTCATATCTATTAACATGTAAATATAGTTCTATGCATACCGCTTCCATGACCACATCTGCTACAGTGAACTACATGTGATGTTGTCGCTATTTAAGTCTGTTACATTTTGTTCCGTTTCTGGATCTCTGATCAGCGCCACGCATTCACACGTGCACCGTGTTCTATATGTTGCTGTACCTGTAAAGGGCTTGAACACAATTTTCTGGTGTTTTGCTCGTTTGATTAGAGCTGCTGGCTCCTTCTATCAAGCTTTGCACAGTTGGAGGCATTATAATATGGGAATATTATAATATCCGTGCCCAATATCTCTGTGTGCACAGTATATGTGTGTGTTTTATCTGTATAATTGTTGCGTGTTCATCCTCATGTGCACATGTTTTCGATATGTGTGCGTATGTTGTGATGCAAAGTGCTATATGTGCATACCATATAAATATCAGCAATATTCCATTGTAACCTTTAATGTTTAATAGTGAGATTTAGATTTTAAATCCGGACTCAAACCCTCAGTATGCACACAAGGACAGGTCCAGTTGCAGCCTGACTGCAGAGGCTTTCCACGAGGAAAGAGAAGCATGACACAGCAACAATATGAAAAATAGAACCAAACCTTGTCAAGGCTAATTGTAGCAGTGGCTCATTAATGCATATCCAGCAAGCATTGATTTTTTTTGTCAGTGAGTCTCCTTCAAATGTCTTTTGTTCATTCCAAATCCCATCTAATTTCCGTGTATTTTTATTTTATTTCTTAATGTTCTTAAGATCAAGTTTTGCTTGCAAATCACTGGTATAACAATGCAAACAGATAACAGTGTAGCGTGTACTTTCAAAAACCCTTTTTAGCCCGCACAAAGTTGGATCATATACACTAAACAAATATTTTGCTTTTGGAGATTTATGGTTCACGGAAAGTTGAATTGATGTTTATTCTCAACCAATTTGCTGAACGTAACTCCAAGTGGCGTATCTGGGTCTGCCTGCTGGGATACACTAAAGCAGGGATTACATGAGCCGTGGACTATTTCCCCCGACAGAGAGCACGACAAAGACTGTTGAGCATGTGTGACTTGTCAGGCCGGACACATACAGTATTTAGCCAACTCTCGATGCGTGCATACAATCTGCAATCTTTGCTGTGCGATGACTGCCAGGTTTTGAGTGTCCGTGATTCAATTTAATTTCCCATCATCTCCCTTCATGCCTATTTCATGTCCCCCAATTAAAAATGCACCACGTTGACTTGTAAAAGGAGGGTGGGAATGGAGGTTAGGGCTTTTCAAAGATCCCTCTAAATTATTCACGGCTAAGTTTGATTCAGAAAATGGAGGAGGATTAATAAGTCATGCAGAAGTTTTTCAAGGGGTTCGGGTAGCAAATGTAATGTTCTGACGAAACCAGCAGAAGCATGGACCAAACAGAAATGTTTGTTGGAGATGCGGTTCGACAAGTTTAGACTCCCAGAGTCAGCATCCTGTATTTAAACAACTCGTTCTCTTTATCAGATGTAAGAGGGAACATTTGAAGTTGGCAACGGCAGTGCAGAGAATCTTTGTAATTTTGAAACTTTTATTTAAGGAATGTGGTTAGTTGTTGCAGCTCTGAATGACATAAATCAGCTTTAAAAACAATTATTTCAAACTTTGTATTCATTTCTGCGAACTGACAGGGCCCATATTGTTCCAATTTCATTCCCCCCAAAAACTGTGTAGGTCGGTGTATTTTGCTGTCAGATATTACCTTTCAAATCGTATTGGCATCACACTGAGAGAAAGTACAACAAGGCTTTATCCTATCCTGCTGGTTGGAGAGCAGATAGACCAAAACGTATCGCTGCAGAGGGAGATGGTGCAAGAGTGCGTAAAACGACAAGGAGCTCAAGACACAGAGACGGGGAGAGCGAGTGTGTGAGAGGAAGAGAGAGCAGGAGAATTAGAGAGATGTTGAAACGCGGATGATGTAAGAGAATGCGTGAAAAGAGGCGAGGGAGATCCGTGGAAGCGAGTTCGGGTGGGGGGTGGGGGGGGGGGGGTGGCACACAAAGACAAAGAGAGAATATCAAGAGGCAGAGAGATGTAAAAGAACGAGCGCAGAGACTGTTCAGACAGGTGCGGACTAAAAATGGAGGCACAGAGAGATTGTTCAATGACAGGCACGGGGTGGGCAGAGGGGAGAGGGAAAGAGGGCCGGAAAAAAAGAAAAAGGCTGAAAAGCAGGAAAGCAAAGCGACCGACTGAGTAAGAAGTAAAAGGAGTGAGGGAGTCCCAGAGACAGATGTCGCCCTCGCTGGCCCCAGCAGATTGATAGCTTCTGGCCCAGTTCCATGCCAGGCTCTGACCCCTCTGTCCTCTGCTGTAATTTATAGGCTGCGTTTTGCCAGATTTAAGCACTACTCTGTGGCCATCATGGCTCGAGAAGGACGATGACCTTCCTGGGATCGGAGCAGAATTAGACCCCTGCAGCTCCCTGCCATCCCGGGGGTGAAGAAGCAAGCGGCCTCCATATTAGCAGGATCCATGGCAACATGTTAATAGGACAGGGTCTAACGATTTATTTGTCAATTTGGTGTGTGCAGGGCTTCCCCCCCCCCCCCCCCCTTCGTGTTAGCTGATGCAGTGTATTCATGTACAGTAATACATGAGGCTGAATACCTTTGATGCATTCGGGCTGAGACGGAAGCTTCTGATTTCTGTCTCAATAAAGGTTTTAAGTGGGGTCCAATCAGCTTATCAACTTGACACTAGTTCTTGACACTACGACTGTTGTGCCTCATTTAAAACGCTGATAAATCATCATGGAAGTGCAGTTCTCCGGTCATGTGACGCACAACAAGCATCAACGATCAGTGAAAAGCCCCAGAAAACTTGATTTCAAATTTGAAGTATTTCTCTATCATATTTAATGTGCATAACTAAATAGGACTGACTTTTTTTTTTTAAACTAAGCACTTTCCACCACAAACTATAGCAAGAAGAGCATGTATAAAAACACAACTTGCATGTAGGATGCCGTCGCTCATAGGCATCAGCTGATTGGAAATCTATGTTTTTTCGGGGTGTTTAATGGAGGCGTTCGCAAACATGTAAATATGTGTTGGATCAATTGACATTTGTCAAATTTTTCTATTTGTGCGTGTGCGTGTGTCTTTTAAGCCCTGCATCCCTCAGAGGACAAGCCTAGTCGAATGATAAGCTGCTGTCGTCATCAGTCTCGAAATTTCGCTGAGAGTTTTGCACCATGGTTTCTTGTAAAGTAAATATTGTCCTGAGTGAACCGGCAGCGCGCCCTCTCGGAGACTAACTAGGCCTGTTAGCCGTAGTGGCCTCAGCTGGGCTTGTGCCTGGCCATTCAAAGTGCTACCTCAATGCACAAATCAGCCCAGGGACCGATCTGGACAGAAAGCCTTCAGCAAATTATTACAGATTTGCAATTTAATGGCTTCTGAGGTCTCTCCCAGCCCCCATGCAGGTTCCCAACGAGACGCAGCCTATTAGTTTGGTTCTTTAATCACAGAACAGGAGATGGGAGTCCTGGCCAAATCTATACATACCCTGCTTCACTCGGGGTGGAATGATTTCATGGCGTGTATAGACAGAGAGGTGTGTGTGTGTGTGTGTGTGTGTGTGTGTGTGTGTGTGTGTGTGTGTGTGTGTGTGTGTGTGTGTGTGTGTGTGTGTGTGTGTGTGTGTGTGTGTGTGTGTGTGTGTGTGTGTGTGTGTGTGTGTGTGTGTGTGTGTGTGTGTGTGTGTGTGTGTGTGTGTGTGTGTGTGTGTGTGTGTTTTGTGGGGGGTGTCAGACCGACTGAAAACAACAACTGTGAAGTCCTTTATGGATCGTTCGTCAATACCATGACAACACGGGGCAGTAGCAATTAATTTGGCATGGGCTCTGCCCAGAGCTAACAGAAGTCCATTTAACAGAGCGCATGTTGTAGAAAATTAGGAAACTGGTTAACAACGTCATGTTCCAAAAAATGCTGTAATCAAAATTGGTTTTAAGTTAAAGGGAGCATTCACACTTGAATATTCATTTTTGAAAGTTATTAATTTAGTTGTTTTTTTTTAAATTTAATCAAGTTTCTATTTCTAGTTTTTCTCCTCAATAAGCATAACTGAGCTGTACAGACTTAGCAGAGGAAAGAAGTAACAACTTAGGCGTGTAAATAAAAATATTTTCTTGATGATTTATCAGGCATTCTGTACATTTATTGGCAGTTATTTGCTTGAGTTAAGCTCCCGTGTTTCAGTCCATTATGGATTTACAGCACGAGACCCTGTTAAAGAGTCAGACAGAATGCATTTGAGATAATGACATAACGTTTGTGATACTATTTGCAAAATGGCCCGGTTTTTCACGGGGTGTTTAAGCAAATCTTTTCCCATAGCTATAGTTGCCCTGATTAATGTGCCATCAATGCAAAATGTAAAAACTATCACTCCAATCTGCCTTTCAATGTTCCAATTTGTCCAAGAGGAAGCCAAGCTTTCTAAATGAGCTGGATAAAAGTGACTGCCAAAGGGGATGAATATATATAATTATCTGTGGCTGGAGCGCCAACAAGGGGACTTTGAAAATCAACTTTATGCGCCAAAGGCTTCATTAGTCGGACGACAACAAATGTCTCCTCAACTCGCAGGCGGAAAAAGACACAGGTATCTCCAAAGCTATTAAAAGCATGCAGTCATGCAGCTTTGTGTTGCCCAATCACTATCTGTTTGGGATTAGAAGATGCTTAACACGCTAGTGTTAATATGCTAATGTGTCCATGTTATGTTAGTGAATCATTAGAGGATTTAAGAAATGGCTGGCTGCGGTTTTCGTTGGGCTTGTGATGCGTTGACATGTCAAAGCGGACGGATAACCGTGTTTACTCTGCATATGGAAATCCGCGAATGTCTTTCATCTGTCCTTTCCGTGGCGACTACTGGCCCATGTTCGCTTTGCAAACATCTTAATTGTGTTAAATGGAGGAAAAAAAGGGGGGGGGGGGGGTAGATTAAAAGCCATTAATGTGTGTTGTGTGAGGGTATGCTATTCCCGGGACGGTGCTTTTGTTCACTTTGACAAAGCAGATGAGAGTTTCACCTTGAAACTCAATGCACACCAGAAACATTGTCATTGTGTCTACCTACCTAAAGCGCGGCGCGCTCTCTCTCTCGCTCGCTCGCCCCCACTGTTTTATACACTGTCAGACTTACGTTGCTCATCTTTGCATTTTCTTTTTTGTGATCGCCCCTCTCCATCCTTCTCACTCTCTTTGTATGTCTCCCCGATTCTCTCTCTGTCTGTCCGGCTCTTGCTTTTCCCTTTGTAGGACTGTTTCTTTCTCTCTCTCTCTGTCTGTCTGTCTAAGCGTCAGATAAGCTCACTGGGGGAGACTTTAGAGGACTCTCCATCTGTGTATAAATAGCTCTGGATGAATTATTGAGGGACCTGGGGTTGCTAATAATCCCGCAGGACCCATCTGACAATGACACAGAAGATGGAGGGAAAACAATTACGCAGGCTTTCTCCTTCAGAAGAGTGGGATTGGGGGCGGGGGGGGGGCTCGGTGGCCTCTGGGAGCCTCCTCGCGGGGCCCAACATCTTGGCTAATAAACCCAATTAAGTCTCCGGTATCAATCGGAGCCCCGGGGGCGTCCTCTCTCTTCCTTCCCCGGACAGCATGCAACAACAGGAAGTGTAATGATTCATGTTCCCCCTTCTGCGTTCGGGTCGTCCTCTCATCTCCGTCTTGCAGGTTGGCAAGGCGGATGGGACAGGACAGGATGTCCGCTGAGGCCGGATAATGGGACAGGGAGAGGAAAGGAGAAGAAGGGAGAGTGGAGGGGAGTGGAGAGGTGCACAGAGGAATATTAATGGGAGTGTTTATCCTGTAAGTGTTTTACCAGGGGGACGAGACATGGGACCACTCCCCTGACAGAAGTAAAGCACTTTGTCTTCTTAGTGATACATGATTCATCTGCGGCCAGATTTCTGATTAATTGGCTTTACTAGGTCCTTCCCTATCTATCTATCTATCTATCTATCTATCTATCTATCTATCTATCTATCCATCCATCCATCTATCCATCTATCTATCTATCCATCTATCTATCTATCCATCTATTTATCCATCTATGGTGGAAGACAATACAGACAACATGATGGAACTTTGTTTATGTTTGTTTCATGTATTAATTTGACGGAAGTTACGGTCTCTTCATTGATCCATTCAGATCAGCTTTTTTTTGTCTGCAGCCAGTTTTCTTCTCCTCAGTCGAGCAGAAACTTCAGTGAACATATATGTCACATTCTCGGTGTATGTCATGATCTATATTTTTACTGACGAACCAACTTTTCCATCTCAACCAAGTTTGAAAACTTTATTGCGATTTTGCAGATTTTCTTTCAAAGTAAATGGAAACGCACCGAGTGCACTTTTTTTCTTACGCCCTTTATGTCTAGTGCCGTCGTTTTTAAAGTTCCCGCCCTTACAAAACCTGTGCATGGCAACTACGGTATATGGTTAGTGTCACAAAAATCCTTGTCAGGATTGATAAAAAGCCTGATCCAGTCTCATGTATAATTCACACGCAACCTCAGCCTCAGCACCCGATAAAGCACATGACTTTCTGTATTGGTACCGAATGTGGACAGAATTATCCAATATGGATATAATTCCTAGGGCTCCTTTGCAGGTATAATCTGTCGTTTACAGCAAAACACTGATGTATACGAGAGCAAACCAAATCACTTAAAAGAGATGAAGAAGAACATCCAGGCCGTTGAGTGCTGTGCAGTCTGGTTTTTTGAAGGAGAGTTTTTGTGTCCCGCGATGGTCTGAACACATTCTGAGGTTTTTCCACTCCAAAGGTTCCTCTGTTGTAGCTGTTGTAATTTGGGCATGAAAGTGCTGCAGAACCACATTCATAATTCAAAACTTGAAAAGCTCCAAAAACATTTCCTGACAAAATGGCTGAGGAGGGATGAAAGTGAGGTGATTGCTTTGCCTGAATATCGGGAACGGCTGCAGACACCGAGCGTGTGCGTGTGCGTGCGTGCGTGCGTGCGTGTGTGTGTGTGTGTGTGTGTTTTCACAGTTTTAACAACTTTGTGTTTATGAGCATGAGTTTAAGCACAATTTGTGTTATGGGCTTAGTGTTGTTTTACTTTGTAGCATGAGAGCTGAAGCATCAAATGTAAGCCCGGTTCCTGTGTGTGTGTGTGTGTGTGTGTGTGTGTGTGTGTGTGTGTGTGTGTGTGTGTGTGTGTGTTCTGTGTGTTCTGTCCCGACCTTCGAGGGTCCATGCGTGGGGGGGTGAAGGGGTGTGTGTGTGTGTGTGTGTGGGGTTGACACTGTCTTAATGATGCATTTTCTACTCCATTGATTCAGTGGCTCTGCTCTCCAGTAAATCCTTCACATGCAACACATTAAAGCTGGACCTTTTTCCTCCTTCGCCAATCGATTAGCACAGCTTAGAGACGGCCACTCTGGGAAACAGGGCAGGAGATGGGACTTGTTATCTTCAGGGACTCACACACACACTCTCCCTCTCACGCACACACACACACACACACACACACACACACACACACACACACAATTCTGAATATTTGGACATTTTCTTTCCTGCACATTTTTTGTTAGAAAAATATATGTATAAATTATAATTTATCGATGGTCGTAATGTGAGAGTGCATCAAGGAGTGTGAGAAAATGTTTAGTATGCATGCATTCGCTATTAATACTTGTAATCTCTGGATTCATGCTTGCATTGTAATATGGAGGTTGCCCACATCCACTTGTCTTGGCTGCTTTCTGTACTTGTTCTGTGTTTTTTGGGTTTGTTTTTTTCTTTAGAGCCTCCTAAAGGTACCACACTCTGCAGATACAGTATGACAGCTTTTAGTTTAATATGCACATAGCAATCAGTGATTTGTCATGAATTAGGGTTTTTTTATTTTCTCATTTATCTCATTCATTGTGTGCTTTATCATTTTTATTTCCACAGAAGTCGGCCACATTATTTGGGGCAATTCACGCAGGTAATTGTTCACTGTGTTGCTAAAAATAAGTACCATTCAAACCCTCGGAGCACTAAATGTGGCAAGAGGATGTAACAATTTTGCAGGAAATGCCCAGTTATGAAAATATATCTGACACCTCCCAGTCAGTCACCTAACTTTTATTTGATCCTCTTCATCTTCAGATCCTCATGCTAGAAAGTAATTTAGTTACAACTGAAGCTACTATTGTTCTAAATGACTAAAAAAAAAGGTACAATCGTTCTCTCCCTTTAAGTGTCAATCGTTACCTGGTTATTAACATTTGATCTATCCTTTCTTCAATGGCATCTGTAGTCCATGTTTCTATATTTCACATTCTTCTACCTACCATGAAGAGTGAGAGTCTAGGAGATCTGCATAAAGTTGCCTGTAGGAGAGCCGGGACTGCTATTATGCTCCATTATAAATGAATTCACCTCTTCTCTCATACACTGCCCCTCAGTTGTGTCTCACTCCACTGAAATTACTCCCGGAAACAGCTCCTGAATTTTTAACCCTTTTTTTTTTAACACAACGAGAAAAGGCTTGATGAGTTTTTTTCCTCCCTGTTCACACCGAGTACAGTGTCGATGTCCAAGCGCACACTGGGGGAATCCACGTGCTTTTTCCATCTAATCAGGGTTTACGGCTGCCAATTAAAGATTTCAAGACGATACAGGGAGAACGTTGGCGTGTTCCTGCAGACCTCGGCCGCGTCCCCTAAAATAGCCTCTATCCTCTGTCTCTTTTCTCCGTGGTGAGTAATGATCTGAAAGGTCAGCAAAGGTGGAGAGGATCCGAGCAGTAATCCTGCTCTTCATTGAATTACTATTCCTCACGGGAGTAAAAGTGTGTGGTCTTGTCTGGGTTTTTGTTCTGAGTTTGTTTAGTATGTTTACTTCATTTGATACCATATTCAATGGACAGTATTCAACTTGAAGCAATCTGCAACCTTAGTTAATCCAAAATGTTTTGGTATATATATGACTATAAGCACAAAAGTGCAGGTGGGCGGACACGTTAAACATGGGGGGATAGAAACACAGCCTCAGTGACCATGGTTATAATTATTTTCTGCAAATATTAACTGTCGTTTTATGGCGTTTTTAATCAGATATGAACTGGATAGCAGCAATCAAATGGCTCATATTGAGTGTCCCATTGACATTAGTGCAAGGGCGACTGTGTCATTCTTGAATCAGAACAGCGCTTATTAGTATTCCTCTTCGCGCTCAGTGGCGCTTGTTTTCACCATATGGGTAAAAGACCGAGGTTTTATATGTTATTTCTCTGAACTCAATGAGTCGGGAATATTCGTTTTCACGCGGACCCATTTCAAGAAAAAAGAGTGTTATCTAAGCCTTATAGCACTCACCAAAAATCCAGTTAGAAAGTTCTTGTCTTAAGGTCAATCTTCTAAAAAGGGGGGAAAAAAACATTCCTCTGTTTACTGAGCAAAGGCTGTCCTTGGTCAACCCTTTCAGGCAGAGATAAGTGTTAACAGGACTGAGGTAGGGGGGAGACGTGGAATTTTCTATTGACTGACTGAAATTTTACAGCCGCAAACAAAGTTTCATGCCAGTTTTTTGAGGCAGAGTTCCAGGTCTGTGCAGCGTGGAGTTTTCAGCTGCGCCGTGGATAAAGCTTTTTAATGCTATTGACTCTTTTTAGGCTCTTACCAAGATGTTCTGAAATATTCAAATGATCACTGGGAGTTTCTTCCCGTCTGTGGCTGGGAATAAAAAGGATGGAGAGGGAGGAGGGAACGTTTTTATGTCGGCCTTATACAATCCCTGAATTAATAGGCGCACGATAATTAGAGACTTCAGTGCAATGACATCGTCCCCGAGGTCTCTATAATCTTGGGTGGCATCAGGCAATACATGCCAGTGAAAAAATATTTCATGTGTCCACTAACACTGCAAAGCTCTTACTCAGAATGCATTAGAAGTTTTACTTCTAGATGAATTACTTGTTTCAGAGGAGAATCTGAAGACATGGAGTGTCCCCGTGCGTCCAGAGCTGCATCTAACATGGTGGGTGGTCATGGAGATTTAGTGACTTGAGGAAGAATTTATTGTGTGATTACACTCACACATTGTACTTTGTCGGACTAAATATTTTAAATTATGACTATGTTTAAGCAAAAATAATAATCTTGAATGAAATAAAATATGTGAACGGTGTCAAGTATGAACACTTGCATATGGTAAAAACCCAACGTTGTTATCAAGATATAAAGCATGTAATCAGTATCTTTATTATAACACTTGATATTCTGGTATTAAGACAAATTTACTGCTCGGTGTTTCTCATCACAATTGTTTGGCTGCGGCTCAGAGGGAAGAGCCGTCCCCCAACATAGGGTCAGTTGTTTGATCCCCGTCTCCTAGTCTGCGTTTCAAAGTGGCCTTGGGGCAAGATAGTGAACCCTGAATTGCCCCCGATGCGTATGAGTGCTTGGGTGATAGAGAGTAGTATATAGAGGTGCTGTATGCATTTGGTGCCCGAATGGGTGAACGTGATTCATAGTCGGAAGAGCTGTGGGTGGTTGTTAAGATGAGAAAAAGCACTATAAAATGTATTTAACACGTTTCCAGCAGGGTTTTTTTTTTATCAGCAAAAGACCTGTAAAACTTTAAAAGAGGATTGAGTTCTCCTGCGGCGGCCGCAGGTTCGGTTACAACCCAGTCCTTCGCTGCGTGTCCACTTAGAAGTGGGTAGGTCAGTGTTCTGTTTAGAACTTTGCTGCCCCCAAGTTGACATTACACATATTTTAGCTTTGAAAAGTCAAAGAAAAACAAAAAGTGGCCGGCAATGTCCTATGGTCCAAATGCTATTCCAGCCAACCAAGGCTGAAATATCATAAAAGAAACAATTCAGCCGTGACTTTAAAACCCCGTTCTGGCTTTAACGTCGTGGCTGATTGGTGCAGGTACTAACGAACGCTCTCACATACACATCCATGTAAAGTGAGAGTCCACAAACGTTCAATTTATCATCATTGTTACAAGTCAGATGCTGGCAGCGGCTCTAGTATCTGACTAAGACCCGTATTGGCCCAGGAGAGAGAGATAAGCTGTTTGTTTCTGCTGTCAATGCTGCCAATTTGGTTTCCCATCACTTCAAATTCAAATCAACAGCAGCGCAGAGGGGATCTGTGAGAGAGGGAGAGGATATGAGAGAGAGAGAGAGAGAAGGGCAAGGGAGCAAAAAAGAAAGGGGGAGGAGAACAGCGGAAGAGGAAAGGCAAAACAGCGAGGGATGCTCGGTAAGACAGGAGAGAGGGAGAGAAAGTAGATAAGATCACCTAGCTTCTGTGAACACCATCCCCCTGTGTCCTACACTCGCTTCTTATCTCAACTGCTGCAGACACCCTAAAGGGACACACACCCACCGTGAGCGAGAGAGGGAGAGGGGAAACGGAAAGAGGAGAGAGGGACAGGGAGAGGGAAAGAGGTATATGGGGAAGCAAAACAGAGGAGATGAAAGAAAGCAGCAAGGGAATGGTGGAGACTATGAATACTTACTGGTTGGGCGGGGGGGAGAAGAAAGACACAAGCTTCGGTGGCGAAACCCACGACTGTCACCGTGCCTCATTTAGACGACAGCTGCGTTAGGACACAAAGGAGCATTGACCTTGTTAACTATGAGAAATCTTGACTTGATCTGTCCTTAATGTAGTTTTCCAACAAGTTGACCATGGCCCCTCAAACTACAGCCAGCGCAAAGCGGCGCCAAATGTCTCTGCTGGTTTGAGAGTCTGCGCAGTAGTGATGCTTGTGTGCAGCCGCAGTATGGAGGTCTCGCCGATACACAACTCATTCTCCTGTTCAACCCCCATGTTGTTTAAATAGTGGGCGGGGACATTTGTAGGAGTACACCAACCAGCCACTACACTAAAACCAGTTCAAACTGGTCACTGTTTTTTAATGTTGTGGATGATCAGTTTATATAGTAAACATATGAAATATGACACAGAAATTGTGATTTGATAAAACCATATTCACAGATTCGATATCTTCAGATTGATGATTTGATATTTTCACTGATAACAAACTGGATTAAGGGATATCTTTAGTATATTAATTGTCACAATAATATGAACTGTTAGTTTATACTTACTCATACTTACAAAGTATTTTTGTATGCATTTTTGCCTTAACTAAAAGCATATGCAGTACGACGCTGACATGAAATGAGGAAGGAGTAAGATGGGGAATAACATGTAACAAAGGCCCCAAGCTGAACAGCATGGTCAGCGTTTTTAAACCTGGAGGTCAACGGGATGCCCCCAGCTGTAAAAGGCTAACCTCATGTCCTGCAACTGAGAAAATTAGATAGTAAATGAGCAGTTAAATCATAATGGGTAAAGAATAACGGCTGGACGGTTGAAAAGTACAACTTCTGCCACTCCAAATGGTAAAAGAAAAGAAAGATGGTGCTACAAGCAAGGATGGATGCTGTAGAAAAGCACATGCAATATGTGAGTGACCATTGTACGTTCAATATCAGCGTTTTGCAATTTGTTAAATATCATGACTAAGCAATGTTTTCCAATTTTAATCTTGGATCCCTGGATACACTGGATGTGGTGGGTGCCTACGCTCCAAACTGTGTGATTGAGTGTCAGGTGAGGGAATCAGAGGCTCGCGTGTGTTTCCTGTGGGACGGCGCCGGCATGTAGCATTAACGCGACAGGCCCATCGAGGACGAGGAGGTAGCCAAGCTGTCAGCGGGCAGCTCCCACTCCGCTTAATGAGAGAGAGGCCCGTTAATTAAAAACACCAACAGGCGGAGCTCCCCAGCGTCCCGCCATCAGGACGACCCAGGGTTAAAGACATGGAGCCAAGAGGACGCGATGCATGCTGCTTCTACATACATACGTACATTGGCGCTGCCCTCAACAACAAATAGCCCCCAGTATGCAGAGAGAACAAAGAGAAGCACAACCGGGAGGAGCTGTAGGAAGGGGGGTGCTTTTTTATAAACTGCAGTGTTTGTATTTTGGGGGAAGGGGTCTATGATAATCATCTAATGTTCAGTCCTTGATGTTCTCAGAACAAAAATGTGGTTCGTTTGTCTCCTGGTGCTCGTGTTGGTTGCATGGCAGCAGGGAGCAGTCTATTAATGTCTTCATGTAGAACTCTGTAATTCACGACATGTGATGTTTATGTCTACCCATTTGATCAGTGACACAAACTCTTTTTTTTCAAACGCGTCACTTCTGCTAATACTGTTGTCATTGTGCAAACACAGACACCAAATCGTCCCTTGTACATGTGACCTTTTTTTTCTTCTTCCAATCAATTTATTTGAACTGAATTCAAATTAATACTTCTTTCATTTACAGTCCGTCTGCAGTCTACAGTCTGCACCAGAGCGTACGGGCAAAACACCTGCATATTTAGCACGAGGAAAATTTGCCTGCGACTGGTTCACGTCACCGCAGCCTATTGTGCAATTGTATCTCTAAGTGTTTTATTAAACTGTCAAACGCATGAATCATTAGCCTTGATCTGCAGATTGACAGTTTGTCAGCTCTCTGACAGTGGCGCGGGCCTCACTGTCAACAGGGGGTGGCGAGGGAACGGCTTACATGTTCCCTACGGCTTCTTCTTCTTCTTCCGCGCCTCCTGCGTCTCCATCTTCCTTCCACCCACACATGTCAGCCCAGGTGCTAACAAAACTGAGGATTGTGGGTAGTCTTGGAACATATGGAGCAGAGACACGGAGAAATGAAGGGTGGAGGGAGGGGAGGGGAGGGCGAGCTCAGAGAGAGAGAAGCTGTCAGGGAAACGTCGATCCCTGTCACAGCAGCCAGAGGAGTGGGATGGACAAATGGATAACTACTCTTTCAGACTGCCAGGGAGGAATCGCTTTCAGATTCGTTGTGCCACAATGTCTTGGTCTAACTTTCATTTCTCTTGCCGCGTGCGCCTGGGTCGTGTTTATGTACACAGGAATATTCCGTTTATTCCGTTGCTGGAATCCTGTTCGTTGTGCACAAAACAGTCATGGGCGCACACACACTCACAAACACAAGCAAATTCCCAGTGTGACCATGTAGACAGTTTCGGAGCTGTGGCTGCAGGCATACTCTGTGCGTGCGTGCGTGTGTGTGCGTGTAATGTTTTCTGTGTTGTTTTCCGCTGATGATTGGTGCAGCCCCCTCCCATGGCTCTCTCTACTTCTCTGTCCCCAGTTCACATCGCATACTTATCTCTCCCTCTCGCTGTATTTTTCAGGCTGTGCCTTCCTCACCTACTGTGCCAGAGAGTCGGCCCTGAAAGCCCAGAATGCATTGCACGAGCAGAAGACCCTGCCAGGGGTAAGTCTTGCACGAGGAACGGCATGGCGACCCACAAGCAAAATATTTACACAAACAAATCTTGGAGTCACTCAGGCAAACACAGACACACACACACACACACACACACACAGAAGCAGATTTCATTGTTAACATACAGTATAATGCTTTATATTTATTTCAAATCAAAGGGGACCCACCGTCTTCACTGTGCCTGTCACTTACTGTTTATCACTGGCTGTACACCAGAGATGAGCGCAGCCCTTCGTTCTCTTAAATATCCTTCCTCTTCCATCCCCCCCACCCCCACAACTACCCCCCATTTCTCTGCCCCCTCCCCATCCCCACTCTCTTCACTTTGACAGTCACACACACACACACACACACACACACACACAAACCCATAGGGAGAAACCACACACAGCGTCACATCATAGGCATACTATTTATAGTCCTTCCTCCAGTGTGTGTGTGTGTGTGTGTGTGTGTGTGTGTGTGTGTGTGTGTGTGTGTGTGTGTGTGTGTGTGTGTGTGTGTGTGTGTGTGTGTGTGTGTGTGTGTGTGTGTGTGTGTGTGTGTGTGTGTGTGTGTGTGTGTGTGTGTGTGTGTGTGTGTGTGTGTGTGTGTGTGTGTGTGTCCATCCACGAGAGATAGACAGAGAGAGGAATGAAAAGCGGGTGGGCGGATGGATGTAGGCTATTTGTACATTTATGTGCATGCTCTGTATTATGCCCCTGACGGGCAAAACAACATGAGGGTGCATCGTGAATGTACATCACGACGACACGTCGTCTTCACAGCAGATGCTGCGGATGTTGCCACTCACATGTACGATGCGGCTGGATGCAGCGCGTGTCTCGTTCTAATGCTCAGCTCCTATTCATGCATGCTGGGAGTTGTGACATTGTCATAGAGAGAAGACATTTGACTGTTCGCTTTCGTGTGTGTGTGTGTGTGTGTGTGTGTGTGTGTGTGAGTGTGTGTGTGTGTAAGGGATTATATGCATCGTGAGCATTTTCTGTAGTGTACATAGTACATACACAAAATGTAATGATTGCATATTTGTGTGCGCACGTGTGTCTTTGCAAAGTGTATCACTTAGTATATTCTTAAGTGTGCATGCACCTGAACGCACATGCGTCCATGATTGTGTACGAGCGTGCACGCTCCCTCCAGCGCGCGTGTGTGTGCGCGTGCGTGTGAGGAAGTTTTGATGCGTCTCTGTCAGGCCTGGCTCAGTTTGCTCTGTTCGTTTTTTAATGACGCCTCCAGGGAAGCTGACAGTCGCCGTGTTGAGCGCGCAGCCTTTGATGTGAGTGATTATGACATCACAGACGTGCAGCCGAGAAGAGCGGAGGAGTGGGGATCCGTGCTTTCCTTTTCTTTCTTTTTTTCACTTCCCAGTGGCATGTTATTCAGAAAGAAAGAGGGAGGAAGGGGAGGGAGAGACAGAGACACATGCACACACACACACAGAGATAGAGAGAGAGAGTGAGGAGAGATTAAATATTTGGCCAAAACCGGAATGCGAATTCTGTGTTCACACAAAATGTGCTGCCGATTGATGTTTTTTCCTTTGTTGCCATTGTTTGACACAGACCAGAATATATGGCCACGAAAACCACCTTTATTTTTTTTAAAGATCCTGTCTTTACATCTTCAAGGGACAGAGACCGTCTTTGGCGTCACACGCCACTCACTGATGCATCAACAGCCAATAAATTCAATCCGTCACTTGCGATCAACATTGTTTGAGAAGGAAATGCTAATCAGCAATGCCTTGGCCTGTGGAGGACGGACTCAGGCTTGTGTTTGATCGATGGTGAGCGTTAAGTAAACAAAAGTAATGCCACAGGACAGACCTAGATGCTCAACAAACCCTGAAGCAGTACATCGAGAGAGGCAGTCCCGGAGACTGTCTTCTGTTGCGGGTGGAGGTAAAGCCAGCAAAACAGAATAAATGAGTTCATTAGAAACCGAGCGAGGACTTGGCCCTGGGAAAGGCAGTGGAACGTTTTATAGCACACAACTACACTCTCTTTTCCTCTGCTTTTTTTCCCCACCATACCTTATTCTCTCCCTCTTTCTATTCTCTATCAATCCCCCACTTACAGGCCAACACAGCCGAAACCTCGCGAATGAAATCCCTTTTTTTTCCCCACCCTTAAAGCCTCTTTCCCCTTCACTTCACGTCCTGATGCGCTTTTTATCGTCAAAGTTGCTCCCCAACCCCTTACATTTAAAAAGTTTTCTGCCATCTTTTTTTTCCTTCCGCTGCCAGGTGAGCCGAGAGGAGAGGGGATTTGGCTTCCTAGTGGAAATGCCCTGTAAGCATGGCTGTAGGCTGTTGGTGTAGCTCAGACAAAGTACTAAGGGCTGTGTGTGTCTGTGTGTGTGTGTGTGTGTGTGTGTGTGTGTGTGTGTGTGTGTGTGTGTGTGTGTGTGTGTGTGTGTGTGTGTGTGTGTGTGTGTGTGTGTGTGTGTGTGTGTGTGTGTGTGTGTGTGTGTGTGTGTGTGTGTGTGTGTGTGTGTGTGTGTGTGTGTGTGTGTGTGTGTGTGTGTGTAACTGAGTGAGTGCAGTGTCAGGAGAGACTTTGGGTAAACAAGCGACAAGCAAAAATACTGGTGTTAAAGTGACACTGACATTGAACTGCACCTGATAGATGACAAATAGTTTTTCCGTCCCTCATTCCATTATAGTGGCAGAAACTACATGTCCACAGGATTATGCTGATAGAAAATAAATATCTGCAAGCGTAATTAAATCGACTGGACTGGCACTGAAGCCCACAACGAGAACATTTCAGAGATACATTTGAATGACAAATCAAATTCAAAACAGCAGAGCACTCCAGCCGGAACGATGGACGGATGAACGAGCAGACCTTGTCGGCACAGGTCCCGGGCCCCGAGGGTTTATTGGGCCCGTTAGGCAATAGCCACTGTTATTGACATTTGTGAGTGAAAAGGACAAAAGGCTCAATAAAATGGATGAATGTCTCGATTGTATCTTTCAGTTCCTGATCGCAATCATATATTTTATATACGAAATTCACTTCAACTAGATGTCAAACTGGCACCAGCATGTGGGACCAAAATAAAAGCTTCACCGGCCACACTTTTGGACCACAACTCCCCCTCCCTTCACGTTCGCGGCAAACTCGTTATCGGTGTTGCGGAGCCCAGTGAAGGCGGCCCCCTCTGTGTACAAAGAGAGCCAACCCAAAAAATCAATCCAGATCCCTTCCGTGCAGACGGGTAACAAAAAAAAAAAATACATCTGCTGCATCTCATTCGCAAAGTCATGCCCCTGCCAGTGTCAGAGCCTCCGTATGAGATGCTTCGGTTGGTAAAAACTTATTTCTGCACTGAGAGTGTGCTCCACCGAGTGCAGCACACACTCAGTGGGCCTGCGTGACTGTGTCAAAATGAGGTGTAGCCACAGTGTTTCTAGGTTAGCAGCACCTTGGTGGGCAGGTGATTTTATTCATTCATTCATTCATTTATTTAGGGGGTGTAGTTTTAAAACCAACTGGAGCACTTGTGGAGTTGTAGGAAACCTACAAAATAGCAGAAGAGCTACAAGAAAGAACAAACACGTGACACGATTGTGCCTCCGGAAATGAAAAGGAAACACAAGCGTGAGCGTAGTAAATCAAATATCTATCTAAATAAAGATATCAAAAGTGAAAAAGATTGTGTGTTAGAAATACACAGTTATCAGGCAGATAAGTGGAATTTCTTTTTGGGGGGGGGGGAGCGATGGTACGTGAGGTAGGCTAAAAATGGGGCGCGTCCCAAACGTCAGGCCCCTGGCTGCTGTATTTGTGATCCTGAGCTCCAGTTTCAGACTCGTAGTACAGCAAGAGGCATTAAAAAGCCTCTATTGATTCTGGCAAAAATCCCCACATGTGGGAGGATGTGTTATTTTGTGTGCACACGTGTGTGTGTATGTGTGTGTGTGTGTGTGTGTGTGTGTGTGTGTGTACGTGGGTCACAGGGTGGAGTTGCAGAGCTCGAGCTAGTGCAGGGTGCAAATACCCACCAGCAAATCCTCCCGCACACATAATTTCCCCTGCAAAAAAATAGAAAATAAGAAAACAGATCTGGCATTCACTCAAACACACTGTCAGATATACAGTATGGGCCTCGCTACTACCATATACCCCCCACACAGTGCACAAAAGGACATGCACTCTTGAATACTTAGCTCTATGATTCAAGTTAAAAAAAAAATGTATATAAATACACACAAGGTACAAAACATACCGCTGATGCTCCCAACACATGCACTCAACACTCCCAACCCGTCTCTTGTAGCAGCAATACTACACTCCTCGTGAACACTTCCATTCAACTACCTGATACTCTGATACTCACAGAAAGAGAGAGAGAGAGAGAGATGGGGAGAAAAAGGGAGAAAGTAAAAAGGAGAAGGAGAGAGCGAGAGAGAGAAATACGGCGTCAATTGACCCGCACTGTAATAGTGAGCCAGATGAGAAAATATAGAACAATGTGAATCAATGCGTCATTTCAGAGCGCTTTCACACACACATGCACACAAACACACGCGCAGATAATAGAGCACATATACGCTCTGAGTTTTCAGCCCTGGGGCAAACAAACACCAGACAAGACGGGAAAGCAAACGAATAGCAGGGGAGAGGAAAGAGGAAGGGGCTGGTGGCAGGTTGGAGAGAGTGGGTGGATTGAGGGAGTGGGAGGAGCAGTATCGTCGGGGTGCCTCCACACTGACTGATTTGCGTCTGTTTCCTTTCTTTCACCCCACCCCCTCCCCAGTGGAGACAATGCCAGGGCAAGAAATCCATGTCATCGATTGGCTCCTGTGACCCAGTTTCATGGCAGCTTTTTCTCAATAAGTTGCCCTCATCGGTCGATAGCTGCCCAGCTCCCCAGGTGAAGTGGGTGCACAGGTGTTTGGTGGGGGAGTTTTGGCGGTTCCCAGTTACCATTTGTTTCCTCTAAGCGTGCACACGTGCACTAGTTCACTCCTTCTTGTAGATCCAGATTAGCGGTGCAGTGTGCAGCAGGCATAGCTGCACGTTCACATGAATAATGCTGCAGGCCCTGGAGCTAAAACATCCCCTTCCTCTCCCCACGCCATCACCCCTTCGACTATCCTAATCACCCTTATTGGAGAAAGACATGTGTGCCACATAACATGGCATTGACAGAATGCCTGGGTGA
The DNA here is from genome assembly GCF_022379125.1 of Scophthalmus maximus. Lineage (NCBI taxonomy): Eukaryota > Metazoa > Chordata > Actinopteri > Pleuronectiformes > Scophthalmidae > Scophthalmus > Scophthalmus maximus. The sequence goes on from NC_061520.1 coordinate 18,346,050, forward strand.
TACAGAAAGCAAGTATCAATACGCATGTACGCCTCACAAACACACAGAGATTCGTGTAGACTCATTTAGCAGCTTATTTCAATCTTGCACGCCTAACCGCAGAAAGAAAGACTAGCGGGCAGGGAGAGTAGTCAGTGCAACAAATGAATAAACAGTATCCAGTGTCCAAACCGGAGCAAAGCTTTTAAGTGAGGCAGTATGCTGCGTGAATCTGGCACTTCGTAAGCCTGCAATAAAAATTCAAATGAGTCTCCACAACAGACAGTAGAAAGCCAGCAAGAGTTTCTGAAAGTAGTGTTTGTAATAAATTCAGAGTTAAACACAGATTGCGCTCAGTTCAAATCAGGGGACCTCTTAATGCTGCAGCACGCAATTATATTTCAAACTGGTGATGAGAATTATCGCTCTTCTCAAGGGAGTCAGAACTTGTGGCTGTTTCTTTCCCAATGCGGCTCACATTTTTTTCCCCTTCCTGCCTGGACTGCGACAGCAGAACCAGCCCTATGAATGAAAATGTCTGTCCCTGATTGAGTGACGAAGTTCCCCCAAGTGATAGTTTCCCTATTGGCCATTTCTCGTTCAAAATGAATCGGCACAAACGGTGCATTCCCAAGGTATTGCATGCTGAACATTGACCATTGAAATATTGAAATTCGCACACCCACGCACAGTCCAGACATTTACCTAGTCTTGCTTTAGAGGGAACAGGGGTTACTAGGTTTATCTACGAAGCAATACCTAGTGGAAGAGCTTTCGCCGGGGGAGACTTAGTTCCTCATACCAAAGAGCCATTGAAAAGAAATGCGTCATTTGCGTCACTATGTTAGACAAAGGTCTGATTCCAAATTTGTAAAAACAGCTTTGGAAAAGCCTTTTTCTTTTTTTTAAACAATGACATGAGGACTATTCATGCACTAAGCCAGGTGAAAGTGGTTTTGGTCACCGGTTTGGTGACTGAATGGCTGAATGGGAGCAAATCCCTGCAGCCGGGTTCCAAAATCTTGTGGAATTTCTTCCCAGAGGAGGATTGGATCATGGCAGCAGATTAACGTCCAGGGTTCTTGGTTGGATTGATTGATTCATTGATTGATTAATCCCTTGCGCCACGGTGTCCAAGCCCTATGGGCTTAAGCTATCAGTAACCGAAGTGCTCCTTGGATAGCTGAATAGCATCAACCCCATACACAAGGTTTGACCTTCTCTCTCGAGCTCTCTTCCGTTCTTGTTGCAACTAATTCCAAAACCGTTTGCATGAACAAAACCAGTGCAACACTACATTTAACTTTGACGACAGACTTTCTATGTCAAACTATTGACTTAATATTTCAGACATAGTGCCCAGAACTTTACAAGACATTGGACAGCAACAACAAAGAAGATGTTCAGTAATGTCACGTGGGTGTATTGTTTGTTAGTTCACACACTTTGGGGCATATACACTGAGGAATGATTGGTGCCTTCATGATTACAAAGATTATCACAGGCCTACACATCATCTTTTGTTATATATAAAGTCTGAATGTTCCTATTATAATTGGGCTCTTGGCTTGATGTTACAACCTGCCATTGCCAAGTGGAGTTTGAGCAGATTGTACGAATGTGAAAGATTCATCTGTCTGGAGGCAGCAGTTCTCTTTAGTCCCGTAATCCGGCTCATTTCAGAAGTGGTGCACGCTACCCGCTGGGTCAATAGATTGATGATCCAAATGTGAAATTACACACCTTTGTACTGCAGAGCAGTGTCACCGCAGTAACCCACCTTTTGAAGTTAATTTCTTTCCTTTTTTCGACGAGCTTTGGCCAGGACTCCCCAGCGCAACTGTTCATAAATAATAATTTAGCAAAATGACCCATTATCATTCTCGTGGGACATGTGTTTAGTCAAGTCGTGATGTATTAAGGGGTTATAACTTCACCAAAACACAAACTATGTACCCTTTTGAATGAATTGTTACTGACAGAACAGAGTCCTTGGCCCAAAAAGTGAGATATGCTCTCTGCAAGAATGGATTGAGCTGTCTGGGCAATTCAAAACACCTCTGTTAAGTGCCATTATTGGGTGATCCAAGCGTTTGTGTATTCACTCTAAAAGCATGTGCCCACTTCAGAAATTTCAGAGGTGCCACAGTTCTTTTCAGCATGTAATACTGGTTCTAGTTATTGTCATTGTCTGAAATCCAATTTTCCTTCCCTTGAGTTTGTATTGATCCACAAAAGCATAGCCTTGCAATGCACCAATGAGTCGTCATCCTCAGTGGCCCACTTCACTGAGCATGTACAAGTGTTAATGTGGCTAGTGGCACTTTGGGACTTGACAGAAACATATCTCTGATGCCCATATTATTATGAGTTTGAGAAATCATGCATCTGGGGTTGTTCCATATCCCAAAAGCCCTTCAACTTCTTTGCTGGAATAAAGATGGCAGTGACATTAGCAGCTCTCACATATGCACTGCAACACTGAACTTATCTAGACATCACCTGCAGGAGCTGTGTGTGACAATGCAAATGTCCAAATCAATTGGAAAGGATAATGAATGGATTTTACCCGGCCAGCTCCCGATTAAAAAGTCTGGCGCAACGTCCGACTGATGTGTGAGTAGATTGTCCGGGGGATTCACAGCGAGCGAGTTAGTGCGCTGATGACATTTCTATCATTTCCGCGGAGCGCTCTACACACCGCCCCTCGCCGAAACCATTTCCAGTAGATGAGAACACGTCTGACACAGGCAATCTCCGGTTGTGTGCTGCTACACGTATGAAAGGGCAACTCAAGACAATGGCCTGACCTGTTTCCCCTGACAATGTTACGAGAAAATGGCTTTTGACTGTCACTGGGGAAAGGACAAGAGGCATGGGCCGCTGCAGCTGGAGCTCTTTCTCAAAAGAGAAAAAAAGAAAAAAAGCTTTAATGGCATCCTTACCAGTGTGCTTCTGGCTTCAGCCCTGGTCATGCGAATACTTCACAGATTTAAGCATCTCCATAAGCTGGTTGTGATAGTCAGTCTGTCATTGTCATAGTTTTACCTCCCGCTGCTGCTGCTGTATTGAGTCTGCCTGACTCCAGCTGCTTTGAAATATCCTGCCAGTGCGTTTCCTTTTACTCTCCTTCTGCATAGCTGTATGTCACACTGCTATATTGCCTTGTCTTTTTCATGCCCTGAAGCCCCCACATACATACAGTACAGTATGTCTTTCCACAACAGTAAGTGCAGAGTTGTCTGATCGTTTTACTGTAGCCTGTTCAGTTAATTTACCGTGCACATTAAATGTCGAGGAACAGAGAACAGATAACTGAAAACAATAAAATGCAATAAATCAGTCACACCTATAACATAATTTATATATTAGAGCGGTGTTTTATTGATCGTTGGAGAATATTATGGTCCATACTGTACACCTTTTCTTTCTGTCATGCATTAGTGCAGCTTGACTTCTCTGCTGCTCTACTCCCATGTCTCTCCCTCAGTTGTCAGTTCGGTTCGGGGCCGAGGCTTTGAAACACCAGAGAACATTTTCATTCAGATTTCAGTTTTTTTTTCCCCCTCAGGCTACTGTATCTTTCTTTATTCCTCTCAAGATCTTTCTATTAATCAAAGTTTTCCACTTTTTCAAATGAAGCTTTCAATTCGGACAAACTGCCAGTGTGAAATTGGCTCACTGAGAGACCTTTTTTCACATCCGTAACACAAATGATTCTATCGTCAATTGCTTTGTAGAAGCAATGAACATTTCTCAGAAAACGGTTTCATCGAAATTTGGAATAAAACAGTTCAACTGTGTCAAAATGGATGTTGCAGTTTGAAGTTGATTTCCGCAATGCTGCTCGATTGGTAGCAGTTAAAATGTAGTATTTTAAAATGCTACTATGCTGTTATGCTATATAACAAATAAATGATTTCACAATGACTGCAGAGGGGGGGAAAAAATCACAAGCCCAGTTTGAGCAAGGGCTTTTATAATGAGAACAACGGCAAGAAAAATTATCGTGTCAGTTCAAAGCAAAGGGCAATTATCATGCAATGCTTGCATTGCTGTTTTCTCTGTCTTCTTTCATCATAACTCTGATGGCAGAAACTATTCGAGGAATGTATACTGTAAGTGATTACAGAACAGCTAACAGGGTAGAACAGACGGAATATATAGGGAATGATTAAAAGACAGTGAAACGATGCAGGTTAGAGGTAGAAACTGTAGCCATTGCTATCGTTTGCTGGCATGAACCTTTTTTGAAACTAGGACCCAGCGGTGAGTCTGGCTGCAATATTAATGTTGTTTTTCTGCTTCTCAAAGTCCCTTTAAAGCACAAACTAATTTCAGATTTCTTCTTTCTTTACAAAGTGGTTTTACTCCTCTGTAAATACAATTCTCATGCTCAATAGTAATGTGCCAAGAAAAAACAGAAAATCCATTTTATTTTGTGACCTTCAGCGCCTCACCTTCACTGTAGCCTTTGGAATAAATAACACAGAGATTTCAATCTCTTCATTTGGCCCGTATTATCTGATATGTTCGACAGAGCGGGAAGTGGCCCTTCGCAAATCTTGTTCCAGACCCGGCAATAGCAGCTGGCGAGCTGGTGGCCGTGGGATGTGATAATGACACAACGCACCAACTTGGGCTGGATAGCACCGCGACGCAGGCAGCTTTTAATAATTGATGGCAGCCGAGGCCCCGGATTGGCCAGTAATTGCATTACAGGTCACTTCTCAATAGCAATTTGTGAAAGTTGTGGTGATGTGTGCTGGGTGGCGATCAATAGGCACTGTCCAGAGATGTAGTGCCCCCCACCGCCCACCCCCTTTCTCTTTCTCCCTCTCTCTGTCATGCTTGCTATCTTTCCGTTTGTATGGAAGCAAGAGGTCTGCAGTTTTTATTTCAATGTCCTGTGCAACAGCAACAATGTGGAGAGGTTTTCCTTAAAAATCTAATTAAAACACTGCGTTCAATTTATAATACTATGATCAACCACTACTCACATGAACACTTTGAATATTCTCTATTTTACATTAAAAGTATCCAAAAATATCTATAATATCACTTAGATGTAATTCTTATCCTTCACTACCTTAAAAATCTCCAATCATTATTGAGCTTGATGACTTCTTCATGTTAATTATTTAATTATTTATGTATTCATTGCTTGGTAGGGGTGGTTACTTTCCCCTTGCACATTAGTAGTAGCATGTGTAGTTTCAGTAGCATTTCAGTCGACACACAAATTGCAGTAGTGGTTTCCTAGAGTACTTCAATGAAATGAGTTTGCCACAGATTTAGTTTTGTTTTTTTTTGAAGTATGAAAATCAATGCTGCTCAACCCAAGACACCATGTTTTGCATTTATTGCATCTTTCTCATGCAATTGCTCACAGTGCAACTCGACCGCCAACAGCTTGGTCGGAGACTCGGGTGTGTTAGGCTACTAGATGCTGACATAGCTTCAAGCCAAAAGCCCGCAGCAAAGACGAGGAGCGGGCTCCACGCACGTTTAACTCTCCAACACTTGTAGTCTTTAGCCCCCAACAGACTCTGACCCGCGTGACGAAACTTCAGGCAAAATATCAGACCTTGCTCATCTTCCTCTAGAGCCTAAAAAGACTTTATACATTTATTTTTAAAGACGCAGCATCACTCCCCAAGCCTGGTGGACAGAATTGATCGTGTGAAATAGCTGGAGTTTCCCTTTAATGTTTTTCATGTTGATTGCAGAAAGACGTCCTTTTGCAAGTTGACTTACAACAGCCTGTAAAACTGTGTCAACCTCACTCATCACTGTTGCCATCACTGTTGCCGTTCGGATTAAATTTAGATTCTGACTCTGGCTGTTTATCCAGTTGGTGAAAACTGCCGCTAATGAACCCAACACAAGACCCGAATTAAATCCATCAGAAATCCTTTAAGAAGCTTTATGAAGTCTGACTCAACTTTTTGGGAGAAGTGCAATACTAAATCGATGGCGTGCCCGCGGCACACATGGCTGGCACACATCGGGTTCAGAAGGTTAAAGAAGAGTTAAAATCTGCAGGAGTGCTTCTCTTTCCACAGGAGAACAGACTCTGAGCCCTGTGCCCCCTCTGGCTCCGCGGCTGCACTCATTCTCATGGAAGTTATTTACTGTTCTAGCCACAAACTCTCCCCTGACAGACTCGCATACAAACACACACACACACACACACACACACACACACACACACACACACACGCACGCACAGACACACTCTACTACTTTGCTTTGGTTTCTCTTTTTCCATGCTCCTGTCGGTGATATCTCACCCTCTTTGACATTTAAACTCACTGTCATCTTTTTGCATCCGGTGTTCATTCTTTTTGCCTCTCTTTCTCTTTCGGTCCCGCTCGCTTCCCTCCCATCCCGCTCCCTCTGCTGTGGTGTGGGGAGGCGTGGAGGAGAGGAGAGTGGAGGAGACAGGAGATTTTGCATGCTCTAAATACAGCCTCTACGTGTGTGGGGTGCTGTCATCAAAGGAGGGAAGGGACAGGGGATGGTTCCGTTCTTTTGTACACGTGTGTGCGTGTGTGTGTGTGTGTGTGTGTCTATGTGTGTGTTTGTGTGTGTGTGTGTCTGTGTGTGTGTCTGTGTGTGTGTTTGCCTATGTGACAGAGTGCGCATTAATCCTAGCAAACATCAAAGATGCTCCCTCATCCATCTCTGTGTCTGTCCTCTCCTTCTCTTTCTCCCTCCCTCTGTCACTCCCTCTAATCCTCCTTTAACATCAATTTGTCCGCATTGCCTGTTTTTTTTCTTCCTCTCTCTCTCTTTTGTTTTGTTTTTTTTCGTCGCCATACCCTGCCTTTGCTTGCCTGTCTGTTTTGGTGCGTCTCAGCTCTCGCGCACGTGCCCGGTGGAGTGTGACAGCATTGAGAAGTCACCAAAGAGGTAAATGATGATAGGTCATCCATCATGCTTTATGGACCCTGTATGGTGCTGCCGTGGAGAGTGGCTGCACCGTGCAGTAACTCAGAACACTCTGTCCCTCCATATAAGCAGGCAGGGGCTCTCTGCTGCTCGCCTCGCCTCTGCTGGGCGAGTGTGTGTGTGTGTGTGTGTGTGTGTGTGTGTGTGTGTGTGTGTGTGTGTGTGTGTGTGTGTGTGTGTGTGTGTGTGTGTGTGTGTGTGTGTGTGTGTGTGTGTGTGTGTGTGTGTGTGTGTGTGTGTGTGTGTGTGTGTGTGTGTGTGTGTGTGTGTGTGTGTGTGTGTGTGTGTGTGTGTGTGTGTGTGTGTGTGTGTAAACAGGGCGGGTGTGTTTGTCCACACAGCCAGACTGTGTGTAACAGGCCGTCATTATGGCCTGATGTGCCGCTGCTGGAGGCTTCAACTCTTGCATCATCAATTCGTAATATCTGGCCATTCGTCCTCTACAAACTGGCCCTGCAAGGATGTCTTCGTCCGTGAATTTGAACCTGTAACATTGCATTTAATTTGCATTTAAAAACAACATTCCATCTTTTTTCTCAACACACATGTGGCATGTACTCATTTTTTTAAGACAGACTTAAAAATCTGACTGGTTAACAACCATCCAACATTCTTATATTGGAGATTACATACATAAAATCTTCACTCTCTTACAACCTCCCATGCAACCTTTTCCCTTTCTACCCATCTCACTCCTCTCCCATAACCCCCCGTCTCTCCCTCTCTCTGGTGAACGTGTTCACACTTCTTTTTGTCACCTTTCCACCTGGAAGAACAATTGCTCTGACAGAGTTCATTCTGTCTCTCCTTCGCTCTCTATCTCCTTCTCTCGGTGCCCTCCTCCCCCACACTCCCTCTCCTCGCTACCACCGTTTTTAGATCCAGTGGGAATCACATGGTCTGAACCAAATGTGCCACAAACTTGTCAGATGGTGTTTGTTTTCCACCCTTTCCCATACTTCTTTTTTTTTCAGCGTGCACGTGTGTGTGTGTGTGTGTGTGTGTGTGTGTGTTTTAACTACGTCTATGTATCTGACAAGGTACTTTGACATGCGCTGCACTTGCACGTCAACAAAATGAGAATTTGCAGGGTCATTATTGAAATAGGAGTCTGAAGGGGGTGGGGTGGGGTGGGGGATTTAGTCACAAGGTTTGTGCGGTGATAAGGTTTGCATGTTCAGACAGCTTGTCAGCATATATGTGAAGACTATAAGTAAACAGCCTTTCCACGGAGGCTCCCTCACTTTGAATGGAGGAGATTTCGCTGAAACCAAAGATGTTCAAGGGACTGAACAGCTGCGTTCCTGCCAAAAAAAAAGTACAACACAAATCCACAGAGGAACAAACTCTCTACCTAAGAAGACGCAGCACAAAGTCTAGGACCATTTCACTGAGAACATTACATGCCTGCTCCTGCAAATAACTAGTGCTGGATTAATGACAGATTTTAGATGTCACTCAACTTATTTAAGTGTCTTTGAGGCCCAACACCAGGATCCTGATTCCTGTGGATTTGATGGCAGTCAGCAGTGGTGGTTAGCAGTTAGTGAAAGTAAAATTGCCTACAGGGGACAAGGATCTGATATTTTAGACCCTACCCTATTTATCAAACCCGTTTGTTTCAACTCCAATAATCCATTGACTTTGATCACTTGGTATATATTAAATGAATCCAAATCGTGGATGTACAGAGATTGAGCCCTTCCAAAGGTAGTACAGCCGAGGGCTCCTATCAGAGCAGATCAATGGTGGACAGGACAAAAGGGTGAAAAGAAGGAGAGCGGGACAAAAGAAACTAGGCAGTAGAAGGACACTTAGAAGGGTAACTCTGCCTAGGAGCATTGTAACTCACCTCTGGCAATCCCATACTGTAAGTACACCCCTAAAACTCATCCCAAACTTTGGCAAGACGCGGCACCTGCACCAGCATCCTTTATGAATGTCACACCCTGTGAGAGGAAAATGATTACGTTGCAAAGAAGACAGGGGGTTGAGGCAGGAGGAGGTGGGAGAAAGAGAGAGAAGAAAAATCACTCTGATGGATTATGCCCCTCGTGGGACAACCTTGTAACGTTTTTGGACAGGATTCTAACTCACACAGATTCTCTGTTACAGCGAAGATCCTCTTCTTTTCTGCCGTCTCCCTTTGTCATCGCAGACGTGCACTGGCTGTGACAACAGCGCCGGAGCTGATACCTGATGATACCGCTTGCAGGCACTAATTACGACCAGTAATTAAGAGATGTGACGTGGCTCCTACCACGCGTGCTGTCATTGGGTGGGGAAGAGCCTAATAGCCATTGCCAAATAAATGATGGCCAAAGATGCATGGATCCGGGCGTCTTAATGGAGTCATAGTGCTCGGAAGCAAAGAACAAAGACTCCGGGGCCATTGGCGCTTCTTGCGCACAGATGGTGCCGCCTATTGTTGATCGGTGTGTTAAGGGCACCTGTGAAATTAAGCAGACAAATGAGCTCCCCGCCGGCAGCAAAGCAGAACATTGGCATTTTATGAAAGATGGCTAAACTGAGGCATGCATTTACTGCCTTTGATGCTAAAGGGCAGACCCTTTTGCAGCAGTTAGTCAAAGATTTGGGTCTGTAAAGAAAGCAACGATAAGGTTGTAGTAGCAGTGGCGTGTTCTCAGCTGGATGCTGGAGATGTGGTGCATGTGTAGTTTTGTTAGCCCTTAAGCACATCTAGACCTAATTAACAATCATGTTCCACAGCAAGGTTGTCTTTGGCAAGGATCCAGTCCAACCAATAATTAATTTACCTTACAGTAACACATATTCCTGGGCAGTAAAGGACTTCAAAGTTTGACATGGCTCTTGCAGGAGCACTTAGTAGTAGGCTACCAAGTGTATACTTTCTCCTTTAATGGCTGCTGCGAGTGGCTCTCTCTGCACACTAATAATTAAAATGTCTGCTTCTTCACCTCAGTACCTTTTTTAATTCTATTCTCTGAGATTCCTGCTTATCTTTGAATTGATTTGGGGGACACCTTGGGTAGTAGGAAGGCTTTGTGTTTGTGTTACAATTGCATTTCCCAGTGATCCATTTGAAACACTGTCACTGGTTCTTTGACTGGATAAACAGCAACTCCGTCAATCCCAAACGAGGATGTAACTGCTGACTCTGTGACGCAAATACAAAACAGAATTCAAGGCGGTGTCTGAGAGCAAGACCGCGTCTACGGAGACACATAACATCTGCACTGCATCGATGCATTAAACACGATGGCTTGATAATTGGTATTATCGCTGCAGAAATGCTTCAGCTGCCTCAGATACTTAACCAATAATAACATCATGTCAACAAAAGGCATCTGCTGCTGAGTAAGTTCGCCCATTGGAGCTACTGTACATTGGTACTTAGCAATACATCTAAATAACTGCATCTCAATCTAGGCACTCGTCCAAAATGAGAAAATGAGTCAGTGTGCACTGCAGCTAAGAAATGTCAGTTCAGTCAGTTCAAGAGGAAATCTGCAACCCTCAGTAACCAGCATAGATTTTTTTTTTTTTCATCTTAAAGACGAAACTGGTGTTGACGCCTCTTTAAATTCAAAGAGAGCTGCTTCTCTTTTTAAGCTCACCTCCCTCTGAGCGAATAATGTTTTAATGCCATTTTTATGACAGTGGCCGGAGGCATTATGTTCTCGGCTTGTCTGTCCATCCGTCCCATTCTCATAAACGTGAAATCTCAGAGCACCTTGAGGGAATTTCTAATAATTTAGCACAAACGTTCACTCGGACTCAAGGACAAACTGATTAGATTTTGGTGGTCAAAGGTCAAGGCCGCCATGACCTCTCGTCTCTCACGAGTAACGTGATATTTCAGGAATGCCTAGAAGGAATTTAAATTCCTCTGACACAAACGTTCCTTTGGACAGAAAAACAATTGACTGGTTAGATTTTAATGGTCAGAGTTTGGAGATAGGGGTCATGTGACCTCACAAACAAACAAGTTTTGGGCATAACTCGTCAATTACAACACAATTTAATGACGATAAAATAGTGACGGGATAACGTTGATTGAGTTATATCCAAACAGTCAAAGGTCATCTTCACTGTGACATCTTAATGTTCTGCAAAAACACTTTTCTGGTCATGACTCGATGCCCTGACTCGGGAACAGAAAGGGAGATTGTGCCCATATTTCTGGTAATTATAGTTTATTATACTTCAAGTGTGTGCTTCAGCAGATGGCACTCTCCATCCACTCAGCCTCGGTTACTGCCTTTTCTCCTACTAACCACACAGTTGTACTTTTAACTGTGCCATTACAGGGGATTTTTTTTTTTTTTTAACAGGAAACAGCTAACCACTACAGATTGGTGATTGCAAAATCCTGCTAACAGAACCGTTGATATACAAATCCTTTTGTTGTAAGCTGTGGGCAGGCAGTGGTTCTGGTGACTCAGTAGTAATCTAACAGTGAGTTCTGGCCCGGCTATGTGCTTCTACTGGACAATGTGAGAACATTATCATTCTGGTGTGTTGACACAATGGATGCTGAGTCAACAATAATGACACAGCATTTCTTTTCGTTCTTGTCCCAACCCCATCACTGTCCCCCTCTCCCCCTCTTTTGGATTTTTTTTTTTTCATGATCTCATTACATCATGACTTAAGGGGGTTGTATTCATTATTAAGTAATAAGTTTAAAAGGAAAATTCTCTCCTAAGTCACTCAGTGAATAACGCAGACGGTGCGAGTCTGTCTCAAGATGCAAGCTCCGTCTCCATGTGTTCACTCCTTGCTGTCTTTTCTGTTTTTCTGTGCCACGATGAGGACCCTGATGGTGCCAGTCGCTGTCATTTGCTCTGCCTCTCTGACACCACCGAGGCGGACAACAGAGAAAATATGCCGTTGCTCGTGGCAGCGTACTTGCTGCAACGCTTTAGGCATGAGAGCCCAGATGTTGGGACTGGCCGTTCACTCTTGATGACGACGCGCCGTTTCTGTAATTAAACTTTGATAAAGTTTCAATTTTTCCTCAGAGGAATCTGTGCTGACTTTGTCTTTTTATATGCAGGAGAAAATGTTTTGGCTCTTTGATGGTTGTGTTCCCTTTTTTTTTTTATACCTTAAGGCCTTAGCAAAGAATCATTTCACCCCTAAACAACAGAAGTTGACTCATTAACTGTGGTTGGTTTTTAAAAGATAAACTTACATAACAAGGCCCTGGGAGCAAAAACATGGCGAATCAATTCCTTTAAATGGAGTCTGGTTGTGTGCGGTTACAACCTGTGTTCTGGCTGAGTAGGAGAGTTTCAGATATTTTATCGACAGTTTTTCCCCATTAAACCCAGACATTTAGATCTATGAGTATAAACTGTATGGTTATGCTTGTCATAATCATTATGCGACTTTCTAAAACACAAAAATATTTAATTCCAACTGTGCTTCAATTTGACTCCATAGCGTTACTAGAGACGGCTATGCCTTTGTAAATATTAACAACTCCCTGGCAACTGATACTCATTTAATTAAATCCAGAACTATTTGGCATGTGCTAGTTTTTTTTAAATTTCTTTTCCAAGTCTTTCACACCTCAAAAACTGCAGGAACAGTCCTGCCCAATTATGTGGCATCAATTAACGGCGTTTGGAGAACAGAAAGACATACGTGTGTCAAATTGTTAATCATGGGATGTCATCTTTGGGCAACACGGAATGCATGTGTCGATGAATTATTGATATGATCCTGGAGATAACAGTTGCGCTCTAATTGCATGTCATCATTACCAGGTTGAAACCGGTCTTCCTGTCCCCTTAATGTGATTACACATTCATAATTGAGACATTATTAGCCCGGTTTGTTATCCACAACAGCAAAGCCCACCAATTAGCATAGGTCACTCATTCTCTTTATGAAAGGTATTTTTTTGCATTTTATATTGTAATTTATTGTGGGAGGCCAAATGTTGGTGCAATTATTTTGCCCTGCTTGCATGGTGATTTTTATTCAGATAGATGATTTTTTTTCCCCCTCCTTATTCATATAGCTCTTTTCTTAACAATGCCACAAGTGCTTTATAAAAAATTACACAAGACAAGAAAGATAAATTAGCAGTGAAACACACACTGCTGTACAATAGGTTGAACATGTAACCTATTGCTTTCTATGGAAGTTCACACACTGGTGACATTTCGTACATCATTGCTGGTTAATGTGTGTAAATGAGTGGTGATGCACATTATCTCCAGAAGCCTATTTTGTCATATTTGGTCCATTAGTCCATTGGTACATTATTACATCCTACCACAAACCCCTATATCAGCGCCCATGATAACCTTTTCCAAAACCGAACCATGTCATTTCTGTGCCTTAACCTAACCAAACTAATAACCAACTGTATATTCACATCATTAAAACAGATTCCTATCTGTTACTGATTCTGTTTCTGTTTCGCTTCTTCCAAAACACAGATGTTGTCCTGCCGACTGGGGCGCGGACAAATAACTTATTTTTGTCATTTAATCTCGGAGGACTTGTTGGACCCAGTGGATGTGTCTGGTGTGTGCTTCAATTTGACGCAGCGCTCCGTGACACAAACATGACGCGCTTGAACTGATGAGTTGTAAACTCATCAGGCTCTACAGCGCTAGCGAGGCTTTAGATTGCTGTCATGTTTCTCTCTCACTTTATGTTGTGAAATGAGGATGAGCAATGAGGATGAGCAATTTTTTTTATTTTCCCCTCTGAGTTGGATACTGCAACGTCTCATGGGAGCCTCTTTGCTATTATTTTCATCTATTGTAGCGAGTCCCATTCCCCTCCCTCTTCTCAATCAGACCCCACTTGTTCTTTCTTCTGAATATGTCCTCATCCTATATATCTTATATCCCATACCTCACTTCGAACCCCCCCTCCAGCTCCTCCTTCTATAACTCCATGGCTCTCTCTGTCCCACTAACCACACACCCTTCCAGCCAGCTCCCCATATCTCCCCACCTTTCTCCTCATCCTCCCCACCTCCCCCTCTCTCACACTCCATCACCAGCTTCTTATCAGCCTCTCTCTCCGCATTTGCATCACCCTCACTTTTCCCTCTCCCTTCCTCTCTCTCTCTCTCTCCCTCTCTCCCTCTGTCCCTCCCTCTGAGGCATGTTTAATTAAGCGTAGGGCTATGTGTCAGAGAGAGAGAGAGAGAGAGAGAGAGAGAGAGAGGAGAAAAAGGGGAGAGAACTAATGTTATCTGGAGCACCAGGCTAGACTAGGCCGGGTCTCCTCCTCCTCTCCCCCTGTTTTGTCTTCTCCTCCTCCACCTCCCCCTCTCCCTTTGGCCTGGGCCAATTGTAATTACCCTGCTCATTAGCAGAGGGAAGAGGTAGGGTGGCCAGGGGGAGCCAATGTGGGGGGGACAAAAGGAGTGGGAGAAGGGAGCAGGGGTAGGACAGGTGAGAGGGTAGGAGGAAACTTAAAGTTGCTGACCAAATAAATGTGCTTGACCAATCGTGAGTCAGTCTCCACTGTCTATCATGACGTTTCATTGAATTATTTATAGCATGAAATAACTAATTAAAAAAAAAAAAACTTAGGGGGAAAGACCTCAACATTCACCAATGTGGAAAAACTAACAGAAACCATTTTTGGGAACATTTTATTTAACTTTGACTTTTTAGTTTGGGATGTCCCATCTACTAACACAGAGGAGGCGGGGGTTTAGGACCTATACTGCACTCAGCCACCAGGGGGCGATCAAGAGGATTTGGCTTCGCTTTTCGGGAGCTGTCACATCGTCCATTTTTATATACGATTTATCACCAACGTGCTCTTCTCATATCATTTTTACAACTTTATTAGCAGTGCTCTCCACTTGCTGCTGATCTGCCCCTTAATGGTTATATTATTAGTTCTTCAGGTTCTCGCAGCATACTCGTATGATTGAGTGATCAATAATGCTCATATCGCAGCTTCCCATCAGTGTGCTGTGAAAAAACGGGCGAGAGCAGACTTGATGATCGGTTCTGAAAAGTAAAGGTAGGCTATACAGAAAAAGTAGCAAAGTGTCGGGGTCGTATCGTGCAATATTTCCACGTGTCTTGCCAAAGCCTGCATGTGTTACGGCGCAGAGACCGGGCTGCTGCCAGGCGTGTTGATGCACAGACCTTACAAGCCTCCCCTCTTGTTCGCCCAGGCAAGGTTCCAAGAGAGCAAGTTCATCCGGCCCACATGTTGGGAGCTCTTTGTCTGTTTGGCCTCCTGTGTGCAAATTCATTAAGGTTCCTTTTTGTTTTTGTCTTGCGTTACTTCTTCAGAAAAATTATTAAATCACAGGATAATTTTATTGTTCAAGCACATCTTCAGATCAGAGACCTCAAAATATTCCCCCTCGCCAAAGTTTGAATGCTCCTTTGATTAATTTTCATTTGTCATTGAGGGACCGAGACAAGGGAATTTTTTTTTTTTATATTATCTCTCCAAATGTGTTCAAAGTAAGCTCAGCCTAACTCAGCGGAGTCTTGTAATGCCTCTCACTTTTATCTGGGAGAAAGAACGCTATTTCTATTTTCTTCTTCCTTAATTTCTCATTTATTGCCAGGCATGTATCATCTCATGTCAGCCTGAGCTCTCTGTGCCTTTTGCTCTTTCCCTTGAGTGCTTTCCTCCTGTTTCCCTCTCTGTCCCTTAGCTCTATACCCTGTGAATTTTTTGTAGTCTTTATTAAAAATTCTCTGGTTCTCAACAATGTCATAATAATAAGTAAAATATTATTCAGCTATTGTCATTTTTCAATCCTCTGCAGGGGAAAATGGAATATATTTTACTCGTGCGCACCATTTTTTGCTCCTGTAAGCTAAACTCCATTGACCTCGTTGTTGTGGGAGAACATCTTGATCATGAGGGGTTTGCGTTCAAAAGAATTCCCATCATGGTTTTTCTCCCAGCAGTTATTAAATGTGACTCCTCGCTTATTCAGCCCACACTGTCCTGTATTTATAACGAGCAACAAAAAGTCTTACGCACTTCAAAAATTAAACATTTCCAGGAAGGAAAATGGAAGAACATTTTAAAAGAAAAAAACATGAATGAGGCAGGTGTCGTATGTATCTCTGCAGACTGGACTCATACAAGTGGGAAAACCAAGAACCCCAAGATAACTAGAGCTTTAGTTATCAAAAAAGGATTTGTAATATCAGCTGACTACATGTTTATGTAGCTATAAAAATGGAATTAAATTTTGAATTGAGTGACTGGCTATCAATAGAGAGAAGTCCAAAGGACACAGCTGGTCAAAATATGAATACACTTATTTTTTCCTAGCTGTAATAAGCAATTGGAAAAACAGTTTTATAAACATGGAGTCATTTTTTGTTGAACAAAAGAAGATCAGAATTTTGACTTATTCAACAGTAGCCAGTTCCTACCACAAAGGAAATCAGAAAGTTCATCTCAACACAGTGTTGCAGAAGTTCCTATGAGTGTGTTTTACTTTCAGCTTCTGCCCAGTTCATCTCGAACCAGCTCGGTGGGGTTAAAGCATGTAGACCGGGCGGCTCTTCCCATCATACACAGCCAACATCTTTTATAATTAGGTGTTAGGTCATTATCTCGCTGTAGATTGACCCCCTGGCCAGCCAGTCTGTCTTCCTTTGTTACTTGCCCTTTTCTCACCACGCTGGAAGCAATACACAGTTGTACTTCCTGTAGAACGGTAGATTGTCCTAATAATGCGTCAGAGGCCTTAGCAACACAGTTTGTCCCAACGCTTCATTCAGACGGAAGGTTTATAAGTGGGCTAATCATCAAAAGACGGGGCACCATGTCGGAGCTTCAAGGCTTCATTTGCTCCCACCGCTGCAGCGATGCTGCAAGTTCGCCGGCTTCTTGAACCATGAATTCAGAATATAAGAGTGCTATATTGATTATGTGAACTTGTGGAAAGGGGCCTTGTGTTGAAAACTAGTTTCAAGACCTGTTTCTCTGTTTATATTGTGCTCACATTCCTGAATAACATTGACCACAATATAACCGACACAACAAACCAGAAATCGGAGAGTATTTTTTTCAACACATGAATAGTGCTCGGTCCATGAGTCTCTGGGCAAATTTAAGCCACCATGTACTGTGCACTGTGGTTTGCTGTGTGCACTCCACTAAACATTCAGAACTTGAAGGTGACGCAGTACATACACAATTTATACAGAGCAGGAGGGT
The DNA here is from genome assembly GCF_022379125.1 of Scophthalmus maximus. Classification (NCBI taxonomy): domain Eukaryota; kingdom Metazoa; phylum Chordata; class Actinopteri; order Pleuronectiformes; family Scophthalmidae; genus Scophthalmus; species Scophthalmus maximus. The sequence goes on from NC_061520.1 coordinate 18,363,153, forward strand.
CAGTGTGGGGGTTAGGGGGGTCAGGGGGCACCCAATAGGCTTTTCCTTTTTTTCTTCCTAACACGTCACACATCACTGAGGAGTGGGTTTTGGCCAAACTCCTTTCGGTCCACAAGACTCCAAAGCTGAACAGATCCACCAAGCTTTCGTCGTCATCTTCAGTGATGACCAGGTCCATGTTTGGATATGATGGTGATGTCCTTTCAGGTCGGTTACTCGAACAGGCATCTTCGCCAAATAAAAAAATCTGGAGAGACAAATGGAGAAATAGCCTGGAGAGGCATCAGTTGGAAGTCTGTGATGAAAAAAAAAAAAAAAAAAAGTCTGTAATATAGCAAATACGCCTGAGAGCGTTGAGGGAAATGGTTACATAACTCATCGAGTGCAGAGTCGGGATCAGTGGAACAGTCTGGTTCAGTCAGGTTGCTGCTGTTACAGCCTGTTAAAAGAAGCACACTCATCCCCGTCCCATGGACCTCTGGGCTCTCTCTGCGCGTGTGCCCATTGCACTGCGTCGTAGCGGGCCACGTTCGCTCCTCCTTCCCGTCTCATGAACGTCCCTCCGAACTGCGGCCTGAATGGGCAGTAGACTCCCAGAGGAATGTGTGAGACAATTAACGGACACTTGACTCCAAATTCACCCTCACCCCCTGACCAGGCCGCACCAGCTCGCCCTCACACATAGTAGATCGAATTACGCACAATATGTGTGCAACCGCTCTACTCTTCATTTCTGCGATCATGCATCCTAAACGCGCTCGCCTGAAGGAGAAAGTAACAATGTGCTGATCACATGCAAGGTGGGCTTTGCGATGACGAGCACACCGCTCTTCCGGGCCAGTGAGCTTGTTTGATAAATAGCGCGCATGTCTCCCGGGCGCAGACCACGTTTGAAACAAGTGTACACTTGCTCAGTAAATCTGTCCCCGCGTGTCTGTTTATCCGTCAGCAGTCCGCCCTGACCGGCATTTACTCGTCTAACTCAACACGAGAGTTGACGGATAGTTTAGACTTCGGAAGAGGCCCGAACCAGCCAGAAATTATTGCTTTCACATCAGCGCCGTGAGACCGCGCGTGGGCAAAGGAAATAACATGGCACTAACGCGTTGAAATAGCTTGAGAGGGAGAGAAAGGAAAACGTGTGTTCATCGGTGGTTTTTCTGCTCCCTCGTGCTCTTCGATAGCTCAAGTAGCATCTCTTTGTTGTGTGTGTTTTTATATCATCCAGGAAAATTGTTATTGCACTCATATGGATTAGTGTTGAGTGGTAAAAGATTGATTATTTAAATATGAAATATGAAATTCTGACAAGTGCAACTCAAGTTGTGCTGAAGGATATGTATTTCACTTTAAGCTGCACCATTTACACCTTGAGTATAACAATTATCGTCCCTTCTTCACATGAAGCTGAAGCCACCTAACTCGTAAATTTAACCTCCCTCCCACCTACTGATTTATTTTTGTCATATTTAACTCTCACTCTGTCCGTTGACATGAATGTCTGCGGAACCACCGTAGCTTGGATGAGAAACTGCAGAGAAGTCGTCTTTCTCCGGGCGAGAGTATTCCAGCTCTTTGATTTTATCGTGCAACGATAAGAACATAAATCTCCCGCAACACTAACTTAAAGCAGCGAAAAATGTAATCTGCAGGGTTGGGTTGGTTTTTTTGGGTTTTTTTGAGAAGTAACAGGAAAGTAATATAGAGACAAAGAAATACATGTGTGGCTTATGTGACATATATGTGTGAATCACTGGCCCACAACTGTATTATAAGCTGTGTTTAATAGGATTACACCAGCACTTGTATCAGAGAGCTATGTGCTATTAACCTTTCCTCTCCAGGTTTCCTTTAATAAGGGCAAAGTGGGTGTCCCTCAGCAAAGACGAGTCAGCGCTGCAGCGCTTTCCGCCATTGTGATTTTAATTAGAGAAAGTTGGCCGCAGCCGTCATCATCAGATCCCCTCATTTGTAATCGGAGTGAGTTGGCCGGTGCTGATGAGCTGACGTCCAAGACTCAACCGGACTCTTTAACCCCTCTGAGTAGACAGCTTTTGTTTGACCCACCATCGCATGCAAGCGCTCTACCGCAGGAGCCTTGTGGCAAAGCGCATGGAACCGAGAAAAACGTCGCAATAAACTATAATTGTGAGTTAAATACAGTTGAGGAGGTTTTTCCATATATGGAAAGTGACAGGATTTACATAGAGGAGACAGAATTCTTTTTTTAAAGTTTAGGCCCAGTGACTCAACCGATTACTCAGGAAATGTTCCAGTCATTGTGCTTGAACTAAAGATAAAATGGCTGTTCTCGCTGTGCGCCCTATACAAGTCATACTTCTAGTCTCTTCCAGCACTTGACGGGGGGTCAGACAGTGCCACGGGGGGGCGGGCCGCAGCGCTCTGTGCCTGTGTGTGCCATTTCAGGCGAGTGGCAGGCTTTCACCACGTGGACCATGTCTACTTTATTAGATTAGACTCTGGCCCTCCTCGGGTTTGTAATTGCATTTGCCTGATGCTGTGTATTTAAGAATAGAACGGCCTTGGTCCCCGTGGCCCTCCCCTACCTTATTTCCCAGCTGCCTCCGGAGGGAGCGGACCAGCCCCAGGATAAGAAGTAGCCATGACAACTAGGAGGCAACTGGTGAGGGGAAAATGGAAAGACTTACTTTTAGTCTCCCTGTCCCCCTCTGTGACTTTGCACTTTCTTTCCTGCTGTTTCTTCTTCTTTTATTATTCACTGTTTCTCAACATCTGTGAAGCAATTCTTTTTGGTTCATTTCTTGGTGCGTCCTTTGTTCTTGTTCCGAGAGGGACAATAAAGAAAAACAGGCAAAATGTTTCTTTGTGCTGGGTCTCTCTGGGACGGGGAAATGAAGGGCTGTCAAACTGGGACTCATATTTCACCGTGTCCATAATTTATGGAGAGACTGGGTTTGGGAAGGGACATTAGGCTAACATGGGGGATGCTTGTCATACGCATCCCCCCAAGAGTCACAAGCAACTGGAGGGGGTACAAATCGATGGTGACACATGTTTCTATTAGCTACACATATATTTCTGTTACTGCTACTCAACTACACACACACACTATGTTCCCATCTTAAGGATTTGTAGATATGCCCCAACCAACAATCATTATGTGTCAGTGAGCCTTTTTGCTCTTTTTAGATGTTTGCCCAGCTCCGTTTAAGGCTCTTCAACTGGGCTAGTTAGGGTTTCCTGCTAGCAATACTAATAACTACAGCCAATGTGACTCACCAGAGCTTAAAAAAAAAAGACCCAGTACGCAGGGCTGGAACTTTGATCTCCTCCTCTCTGCTCTGCTTTGGTGAGACAGCAAGCTTTAAATGCCGTGGGACGGTGACATTCTTTTGAACCGGGAGTTGCACAAGCCGGAGGTAGGGTATCGTAAAGCACAACCTTTGTGCTAATCACAAATTACAGCCAGCCTCTCCTCCAGACCCGATCCGGCTCCTCTCCACAGGGAAGCCAGGGCCAAGGAGAAGAATAGCCCCTGCCAAGTCCCCAGCAGCCCACTACAAGGTGCTTATAAATCGGCATCCTCAGAGATGGGTCAAGGTTTTGATTTGGTCGTGACCTTAGTTCATAAATCTGAATGATGTAGGGGCCATGGTTAAAAGGCTGCCGGATCAACTCTCACATGGGACGTCCCTCTCGGGCTCCCTGTCTCTTTCTCTTTCTCTCCCTCTCTGACTCTCTCCTCTTCCATCTCCTCAAGCCTCACGTCCCTTTTTCAGTGCCCACTGCAGTCTCGAGTCCCCGGAGCCTTTATAACAGGCAGAGAAAGGGGGGGGGAGCGAGCGAGAGAGCGAGAGAGCGAGAGATGGCGAAGAGGTGGAACAGGCAATCAATAAATCAATATGTTTTGCGCCACTAAGCTAGGGAAAGCTCACTCTCTCAGTGAGTGTATGTGTGTGTGCATGTACGCACACACACATACACTCACTTACCATCCCTGCAAATTTCTTTCAACGCACACACACACACACACACACACACACACACACACACACACACATAAATGGAGGCCCCGGACAGAATGTCCCTTGCCAAAAGACATTTTGTTGTTTTAGGGACTTTCTTTTTTTCTCATTCTATTTCCTGTTTTGGATCATTAAGCCATTGATTTTTGTTTCAACGGGTAAGTGGTGGAGGGGACCCCCTGGGAGCCGGCTGAAAACCTCAACAGAGTGGCCCCAGCAGGAGTTTCTCAAGTTGTGACAGGCTGCTCCCAAGGGCCAGTAGGTCCTCTCAACTCCGCTGGGGGAGAAACTATCGTCTGAAATCAGTCATTCTGCCTCAGCATTCCCAGGCACTCCACCATACGGGTATTCACTTAGATATTTATAGATTTCTTCTTGTTAAACGTCTTTGCAACCACTGGAAGTAAAAGCGTGTGCGTTTGGTGACCGATTTTGAATTCTGGTCCTCGCAGAAATACTTGGAAGAGTACAAATGGTCAGGTCTCCTCTTGGATTTCCAAGGACGTAAAACGTCGGTTGGAGCATCTGCGTTTTCTATCACTAGGGTTGGGGAAAGAGCTGGAGGGATACAGTGAGATACAGTAGCAAAGCTGGCAGACCGAGATCCAGTTGGCCAACAGCCAGCAAGATATTACAGTCAGATATATAGTAACACAGATGGATGCACTCAGCCTAAAGAGGCTGACATATTGGCCGGCACTGTCATAAGAATGACATAATACTTATCCTGACAGGTAATGAAAATAAAAGCAGCTTCACTGCAGAGTTGCATAAGCACTTTAACTTTAGCCCATACAATGTAAAACATTACCCCTGACATATGGGATATCCCGAGGGGAAGTTTTCAGAGTGGCTGGATGTTAAAGGTGGAGGTCTGAAAACACGCTGTGGATGAAACACTTGATTTGAGCCCCCACACCCGAAGCGTCCGCCGTCTACAGCTACTGTATCGCTCCTTGATATAGAGATAATATTCAGCATTTTATCAAAATGTATCTCAGGTCATTGAAATGCAGCGCCCTCAGAAAAGGCAGGAATACCTATGCAGCCTGCCACATCTTTGGAGTTGTAATGATACGCACTCTTTTAACTAATTTTATCTATTAGTTTAATGTCTCATAGAGCAAGAAATGACTCGTCATGTCAACGGTGTAAACTACTGACTGTCTAGACCTTTTTAAACTCAAATGAAATCGCAAGAAAAACAAAACATGCCCTGTTTCATTTCTGTACGCCACATGGACTTATATATGAACTTTAAACCCCGGCTTTACCCTGTTGTATCGTTATGGGGTGGTTGAATCACCTACTACGGTTAATCTTGGGTTCTTTTTCCTATCACTTTTTTATGTGGTTAAGCTCAGTCTGGACTAAATATAAGTGGTCTACTTCACAAGGCGAAATAAGTATGAAAAGACTGCAGTGTTTTTGCCCCATTCCTCCGGCGAATCGGAACCAAGGCTCAAAATCTTTAAGCAATAAAACACATTGTTTTTTCATTTGCATTGCCTCGTGGGTTCTGCTGCTACAGCCCTACTTGGTCTGGTACGAGAGTACAGCCTAAGGTGCCTTACGGTAGCAGATGTAGGTAATCTCATCATCATGATGCTAATTTTATAATCTCCCTTTACTTCACAAATTAACATTTTCGATGATCTTATCAGAGAAGTACAAAAAGATGTGTACTGACGTGCCAAAAAACGAGTAACTGTTGCACAAGCAGTAGCAACACAGTAAGCGAACAAATGCAGTGATTCATTCAGTATCGGCTGTGCAGAAATATCTTTCTACAGTTTGCTAACATAACCCTTTAAGCAACTGGTCACACCAGAGCAAGTGAGTGTATAAAACTGAGTAATATTGCGTTTTAATGCTTATGAATTCAACTGTTAATTTGTAAGAATAATGTGTTATTAAAAACTTAGATGGTCCTTCTCTACGGCTTCCTTTTTACATGTCCATTTATGATGCATTCAAAGACCAAGACCACTTTGACCCCAGGTTTAACTGCGTAACAACTTGGGCAATAAATGCCTCTCGGGCAAAACTAGACGCTAAACGCTAAAAGGAGTATAAATCTCTTTGACAACGCTATCTCACCATTTTCCTCCCCTCTCCGTGCCACTTCTTCATTCACATCCTCTCCCCTCCTCTTCCTGTCCCAGTCCCCCTCTGTTCAGAAGGAGAAACACCTGGAGAAGCTTTACAGGTTCAGTTTGAAGGAAATTTTCCTCCATCAATAATGAAATCGCATTGCCCACTCCTCCCCCTCTCTCTCTCTCTCTCCCCCTCTCTCTCTCTCTCTCTCTCTCTCTCTCACTTCCATCCTGGAATGAACTTGGTGCTGCTAAAGCTCTCACACTTATAGTTTCTCCACTCTCTTCCTCTTATCCTATGCTCAACCTTCATTTTTACAGGAGGAAAGATGTATTTCTTTGAAAGGTGATAACAAATTAAACGAATGTGAATGAAAAAGGACAAATAGAGAAAGATAGAAATACAGTCTACCTACATTGCAAAGCGGTGTCAAATAAGAAACTATGGGAAACTGCAGTTCATATGGTAACCGAAAGTTCAGTTTGGTTTTTCAGTTGCCACATCCATTTTCATGGCCACCTGTTGTCCTTTTCAAATTCCTGTTGGCTTTTTCCCTTAAGTGAAATAATATAGGGAGCCAGCGTTGACATCATGACAGGCCACTGAATAGTTGAAGCCATCAGTGTGAATATGTGAACGAGTAGGATTAATAAAAGACAAAGACGAGCGGCAGACCGACATTTTTTCTTTTTTGCGTCCTCGGCGCTTGACAAGGACGAGTGTGTGTTTTGTTGTTGACACTGTGTCTGCGTATTCCCTCTGTGTGTGTGTGAATACAGCCAGGCGTCAGTGCAGTACATGCCAACACCCGCGCTCGTGTGAATGTGTGTACTGCAGCCACTCACGTGCGTGTGCATATTTTTGACTCTTAAGTGTGTGGGAGTGAGAGAACATTCACATCGCCCACCTGGGCTCCAGCCGGGAGCCAGTGGAGCTGTCTTGCTGAAAAACTCCCTGTTGTTTCTTTGGCGGAGCCTAACAGGCAGATCTGACTGTATCACTTCCTTCTTACTCCTCCTCCTCCTCTCTTCTCCCTCGCTCGGCTCTGTTCCTCTGTTACAGACACTCACCTCCCTCTCTCCACGTCCTCTGTTCTCAGCCTTTTCTATATTTAATCAGCCAGGGAGTGTGGAATTATTAGTGATTACTTGATGGAAATATGCAGGCAAGAGAACAGTGTGTGTGTGTGTGTGTGTGTGTGTGTGTGTGTGTGTGTGTGTGTGTGTGTGTGTGTGTGTGTGTGTGTGTGTGTGTGTGTGTGTGTGTGTGTGTGTGTGTGTGTGTGTGTGTGTGTGTGTGTGTGTGTGTGTGTGTGTGTGTGTGTGTGTGTGTGTGTGTGTGTGTGGAGTTGATCTCTCACTTACTGTATCTGTCTAGATCTCCTCATTTCAGAGTTTGGAGGGAGCAGTAAATGAATTGCCTAGCAGGTCTTGCAGGGTTTTAGTTGGACACTGCGGACGTGCATGACACCTCTGTGCCACTTTCCCTCCCACTCACTCTCTTATGTGTGCATCTCTTTCACTTTTTCCTTTCCTTTCTTTCTTCACTAAGGCCACGTTCACGTAGAGGCCACGTTCATACCGACATTGGCCCTGCCAAGAAGAAGAAGAAAAATAGCAGGGCCATTCGGCAAAAAAAGTCCAACAGATTTATGCATGTGTTTACTGGCTAACAGCTGCTGCTACTTCGCTGGTTGGGAACAGATATGTACCATTAGTATTTCCGCCCACGTAGTTGTCGTATGTAGTTTGACAATGCATTTGCTTTTGCAAGTGTGTTGGATGTGGTCACGGTTTGGTTTGGCCGATCGGATCACAATCCGTCCTCAAATGCATCTTGGGTGCATTTTACACCTGTACTTTAATGTGGTCAGTCCCTGTTCGTTGGCAATCCCATCGCCTGAAACACGTTTTAATGCCAAGTGTAAATGAATGAACTGTGATCAGACATGTGTCTTCAGGGTTTGATTGTATTCATGTTTTCTCACCAGCACCTGAGGCAAGTTGGCTGCACCATTGTCGCGTCTTTTTTTTTTGCTGTTTTCCAGCTGATTGCATGGTAAACCTGTTACATAAAAAATAAAAAAATCATGTGGCCACATATAATCTTTTCGGTAGTAGCTACGAATGTCCACCCACACTGAAACACCGGAACGACAGGAAACATTGGTGGGCATTCAAGAAAATCAATGCAACATAGTCTGCTGAGTCTCAACTGGTAGGAGAAATAGTGCAACATTTTGGGGGATGCTGATTCGCTCTCGTACTGAGAGAAGATCAATGCCACTCACATGTGTGTCTGGTAAATACAACTAATGCCAGCAGCTTACTGAGTATCAAGACCAGACAGGGGGTGAAGCTAGCCTATCTGTCCGAATGTAATGAAATGGGCTACAGCATCTTTATTATTCAAGAGGTTTTTTCGTCGGACAAGTTCTTCCACTGGAGAACGGACTTCCTGACCAGTGTCTGCTGGTCTGCACTTGCTGCAAAACTGTCAAACGATTCCTTCCAACGGCCGCTCTGCTCACGCTTGCTCGCCACCATCACGTCTACTGGGTTCTAACACAGACCAATCCCAATTTATTAGGTGCCATTTACATAGCTTTCCGTTTCAAGTTGTTAGAAAATTGAGATGAGCGTAGAATGTTGATTTGATCGGGGCTCCGACGTTCTGCGTGTTAACAAGGCAAACAGCGTTTCCTGTACGCTGGCGCGACGGAATGTCAGTAAAAAAAATCTGCATTTTTATAATTGTCCTCAGACAGAAAAGTATCAAGGGACAAAAAGTTGCTCTGTGAACATGTACTCCTTCTCAACTTTCCAACAACTTTAAATGATGAGGCAGGCGTGTCCTCTCTGGAGACCAGTATTGAACAAAGGGCCTATACGTTTTCATTTTTGTTTTTCATAACTGTGTCTCTCTCCTGCCTTTTTCCAATACAAGGGCAGGCCATTGTGAGTGACAGCTCATTACAACACCATCTTCTCACCCCCTAACCGTGCGCGCGCGTGTGTGCGCGTGTGTTTGTCTGTGTCTGTGTGTGTGTGTGTGTGTGTGTGTGTGTGTGTGTGTGTGTGTGTGTGTGTGTGTGTGTGTGTGTGTGTGCGCGGATGTGTGTGTGTCTGTGTGTGTCTGTGTGTGTCTGTGTGTGTCTGTGTGTGTGTGTGTGTGTGTGCGCGCATGCGCGTGTCCAGGCACGCACGCCAGAAAGCATGTGGGCACTTTGGTGTGTATCTGAGCATAAAAGAAGCTGCTTTTCCTAAGTGTGTTTGCCCGTGCTGTATTTGTGTCTATATTTACATCTGCATATGCTTTAAGGTATCTTTCATATGCGGAGGCCTTTCAAGTCAGCTCTCACTCTCTTCCTCTCATGCACACACACCAAACACACACACACACACACACACACACAGTCCAGCGATATGCAGCTCATGAATACTCCCGCAGCAATTATGGGAAACCCACTCATCGTCTGTACCTCAATGATCGCTGGAGAAAAGGACAACAGTTGTGGGGGGATGGAAGTGAGAGCAGTCTGCCCAGTTGTGAATATATGACATCTTTTGAACTTGTTTTTTTTTTTTTTTTTTTTTAATTCATTAGATAAGTGAAAAGCAAAAACGCAGTGATGGCACACCAGTAGCAGCCATGATTTATGTTCGCCTCCGAAAAGAGAAAAGTGGAATTTATGGCTTTCTCGTCAGGCCTAATCTTTATTATATGCTGCAAAGCCCAGGAAATGCAGTAAGCTTAGAGGGAGGGAGGGACGGAAAATTGTCCTCTACACTTCTTCTTCTCCATTCAGCTCTTTTCTTTTTTTTTCTGCCTCTCACCTACTGACCAACTCTATCAGATTTTGTCCTTGTCCCTTTCTTTTTCCCCCTCCTCCTTCAAGCTTACACACACACGAGCATCCATCCATACATACGCACGCCCGTGCTTGATTTGAACACTTCTAATCACACACGTGCACTAGACGCACACAGGCGCACGCATGCTCCCACATAACACGAGAGCTGCGCAGCCCCTGAGCTCAGCGACACCTTCACTTCTCTGGCACCAATCCTCTCACACTTTTTCATTCTCTGCGTCTTCTGCTCTTTCTTTCCTCTCACTGCCTCGCTCCGCACCTCCACCCTCGGCCGCCTCCACATATAGATCCATTCCTTTTTATAGTCAAAGCTATAGTCCCCATGGCAACATCAGAGTTGTTGATTGCCAAGGTGCAGTACGTCTAATTATGTAACTATCGCAAGGGGTCGTGCGTGCGTGCGTGCGTGCGTGCGTGCGTGCGTGCGTGCGTGCGTGCGTGCGTGCGTGCATGCGTGCGTGCGCTCTGCAGTCTATTTGTTTCTCACCCCGGCGGCCCCCTCTATAAGCAAAGCCTCTTTTTGTGATGGATCCAGCTGCGGTGTGATAATCAGTCTGTGTTCAGTCAGGCGCCATGATGTCAAAAGCAACAAAATAAAACATTCATACATGCTCAAATCTGACTGTGCGGTGTGTTGTATGAACGCATCAGTACGTGTGTCCCATTTGCACATGAGGTTAGTGCGAGGGTGCGGACCATCTACAGCGGAAGGCAAGTGTGAAGCTATAACAGGTTTTGACGGGGTAAGAGCATTTGAAGGTACAGATGGCGTGCTTTATTCAATCCAGTTGCATTGTGACAACGGCATTCTCCGCCGTCGATTCCCATTAAAGCATTCGCAGGAAGAGTTAACCCCGTCTACCCTGATCCCACATTGATTCTTATCCGTGCAGAGCAATGGAAAGATGGAGGGAAACGAGGGGGGAGGGGAAACACTGTATTATTCATTAACTTTCAGCGGAAAAAATAGTTTTCACACTGACACTCATTTACTCCATTTGACAATAAATCCACACTGGAGAAGAGGAGGAAGAATAATGAGGGAAAATAATAAGACGTGGAACAAGAATAGAAAGGAAAAACACAAAGAGCATTTGCATTTTTAACCTCTCATTCAAAACTGCTCGAAAGCCATCCCACCACACTGCGAGCGTTCCGGCTGCGTGCCAGTGAAAGAACGAGAAAGCAGAGGGAGGAAAAAAGAAGAGGTGGGCTGGTGTGAAACGGATCAAACAATGGATGTGAGAAAAAGCGATGCTGATCTCAACCAACTGCAGGCAAACGAGAGGAGGCGTGGGGGTGTGCGATAACTTGCGGCTCTTAAAATGTCGGTGTTTTGTAACGACTCTCTCAACAACAGGTCTTCAGAAAGTTGGAGAAAGTATTTTCAGAGCTACGGTCGTTAGTGTGCAGAAGAAATGGTCCTGAATCAGGAAGCGAAAGCAGCGTGAGTCTGCGAACGAGTTGGGGCCTTTGAGTTGAGATTATTCTGTTATGAATATTCTCGCACCAGGATGTGTCGGTTTCGGATGCGTGTGTGTGTGTGTGTGTGTGTGCGTCACTCTCCGTCTTCATGTTCGGTGTGTGCTTGAACACTGAACAGTGTGTACAAGCCATGTTGATGAAGGGATCAGCGATGATCAGACGGTCGAATACAGAGGCGCTCGCATCCTTTTATGATCTCTGTGTGTGTGTCCCCCCCCCCCCCTCACCTGCCTTTGTGGAGACGTAGTGATCTCGGTAGACACTACTGGGACAGCGGCACCACAGAGCGAGCAGCAGCATATGGAAACAGGCAGACGAGCACGAAGACGCCGCTGTTCATTCACACGGTTGCTCGGAGTAGCGCTTCAGGGCTATAGTATGGAAATTTGTCTTTAGGCCGGTATTTCTTCGCGGTGTGTGAGGTGATTTAACACACAGCCTCTGCGGTTCAAATTCGTTTCAAGTCACTATTATTAAGAGTTTTTACATTTCTGCCATCGCAATCCTGTCAGCGCTAAATGAGAGTGTAACAAGTCATTGAAACGTTTGCATGCGTGCCATTGTTCCGAGTTTCGGCGCTATACTTTTGAGCCACCTCAGTGCTGCGGTTAGTAATCGCCAAAGAAAGCAAAGTCTGTGCCAATTCGTAATTCATCTGGATGCTTCTTTTTTTTTCTTCTGCTTCTTAGTATTTATTTTGCTCCCGTCCACTCTGCCTGACTGCCACTCAATCCCAGCCCAAGCAACTGGGCCAGACTCTCCCATCGTCAGAAAAAAATACCCTCCTCGTCCTTCGATCTGACACGGAACAGATTGCCCATCTCAGTTTGTCTGTAAAGATGAGAAGGGGATAAAAGGATAGGAGAATGCAACAAAAAGGGGGGGGAAAAGATAATTTGCTTTATAGCTCTCTTTGCCCCCCATACAGAGACATTGATCTCTCTAAATATGTTTACCTTTAACATCTATAGATGTTCAAGGTGAGATGTCAGATGTTGATAGACGTTTGCTTTCGGCCATATGTCAGGACGAAGTACAGCAGGGGAAGGAAAATGCTGTAAAAAAAAACAAACTATAGTGCACGGAGAAGTCACGGATATATGGGGAGCAAATTAAGTGAATTGTACACCAGGGTGACGATGGATAGGCAAACATCTTGAAATGACCAAAACCTAAAATGAATGCAGAATTAACAAGAAGACACTAATAATAGAGAAAGTGTTGAAGATCTTCTTCTTTTTTTTTTTACAATTTTCTTTTCCCCAGAGCAGGGCAAAAAGTTTATTTCAAGTTTTGCTACTTTATACTTATCTCACAAGAAAAATGTAGCAGGGTCATGTGAACCAGTGTTGTGAAGGTTCGAGGAGCAGAACGCACATCCTTGGACGATCTCCTTGAATGTGACCTAAATTAAAAGTGAAATGACTTAAACACTGTTTACTGTCTCCTTTGACCTTATAATGTTTTTTGGCAAAAGCACAATAGAGCTCCAGGTAGCGTGCATTAAGGTAGCTAAGCTATTACAGCAGTGCTTTCAGCGAATAATTACGCCGACTGTCAAGAAGAGAAAGTATGTGTTTTGCAACCACACAAAGGTTAAGCTCTTATCTGCGAGCCTCAAATGTTCCATAATTTGGATTTTTTTGTCTCGGTGGCGAAACCGCCTCACTGTTTAATGTGGTTGTAAATTGAGCAGAACTGTTTGCCGGATAAATACGAGGTTTTTTGTTAAGTATGTTACATTATTTAATTTTTTTGTAAAAGCTTCTCCGCAAGCTTAGTTGTGCTGTCAGTTAAAAATATAACATTTAGTCGAGCACGTATTAAGAGCTGCAGAGACAGGTTGTCGACTGTACCTGGTGTCCTACGCGGCACCTCTGAATAGGACACGAGTCGGCATGTTGCCCACGAGCTCTGTCTGCCGAGTGGCTGGTTTGGCCGGGGGACAACGGGGTTTGTTACCGAGATCAGCCCGCGCACTCGCTGAGAGGATCACAGAGTATGAGGTAAGATGATGCTATTTGACTGACTGCCCTGAATTTCACTCCCGATGAACACATCTCGTGCCATGGGGAAAATAACCCCCCCCCCTTCACACGAGCCACTTCCATTAGTCACATTACGGCTCCTCTCTCCGCAGTCTGCAGTGGAGCGGTGGTGGTGGTGGGAGGGTGTGGGCTGCCCCTTCCGCCACCCATGTTGTAAAATGCTGTGACTCCAGAGGATGCAAAAGTCAAAAAGGAAGTGAAAAGAATACATGTGCTGTATAGGAGCTTTCTGCTGGAAATGTGCGAATGTGAAATCAATGCCTTTAAAATATGCTCTGCTCCTCTTTGTGACCACCGGCGAAATCTGTTACGTGCCAGCCAAACGTTCTAGTTTGTTCGGCTGATCTCGCTGTCAAGGTTTCAGGGCCCCCCGTTTCCCAAAAGCGTCCTCGGGGTTGTAACCATACTTTGTTCAGCTAATGTTTCCATTGGCGTGTTTCCATCCCAAGATGAGTGTGTTGTGTGTTGCCTGCTGAGATACTTTGGGAAGCAGATCTGGGTCGAGTGCCAGTGATTCATTCGACAGTATGAATACAGGCGTTTGGTTACACTAAGACCCATTGGTAGTGTTCCTGCGCAGATTCTTTAAAAGTAAAAAAAAATCTAAATATGTTATTTTGAGGCATAGAGTTGAGGCTTTTCATTTTTTGTTCAGTCAAAGCCAAGGGAGGAACTTCAACATCTGGAAGTGACACTTAAGAATCGGTAAATATATGTATGAAGAGAGAGCGCCACAAAAAAACCTCAAACCTTCAAATGGGACGAAGACAGAATGAAAGCAATTGGAATGTGAAAGGGGAAGAAAAAAAACCGGGGCCTTCAGCTGCAGAATGTAAAATAGAGCAAGTTTTGACAATAGTGGAGGGGGAGCATGATGAAGGCAGCCTTCCTCGCTTCCCTGGGAGAGTTTCATGGAGTGCTTTCTCACTGTGATAATGAAATGACCTGGCCTGCACTGCTCCCCCCCCCCCCCCCCCCCCCCCCCCCCCCTCTCCCTCTCAAAAACACATCTGCCGGAGAAGGGTGAAAATGAGAAAATCCTGCTTCCTCTCCCGTGTTTTGTAAAGCATACTTTCAATATTCTTTTTCACAGGCGATGATGGGAGTGTGTGTATGTGTCGGCTTGTGCCTTGTTTTCTGATGCCGGCACGCGCGCCGCGTCTTGAGCGACTCGTAATAAACTGGATCTTAAGGCACATTCGACGTAGCGAGGCACTGCACAGAAACTCGGCGGATGGGAATCCCGCAGAGTTGTCATCGCAACGTCGGTTTTTTTTCCCCGCAACTTTGTATTCTTGCGGTTTGTACGCGGTGGAATCAATATCGTAGAGCGGCAGAACTCGGATCAAGGACTTCAATTTCGTCCCATTTCAAGGCAGAATCCAATAAAGCCAACGATAGTCGCACGCTGCCTTTGAGCTAATCTTGTGGGCCTCGCTAGACACTCAGGCCGCACCAGACTGATTCAGAAGAATGACTCACCAGTTTGGTACAGCGCTGAGTGCATGCAGACTGCATGAATTCCCTCAGCTTCTAGTTAGCAGGGAATCTATGGCAGCACTGAGGCAGAGCGCTGTCATTGAGTTACATAATCAACAGAGAAGTGTAGCGAGAGCGCGTGCACGCCTGTGCGTGTGTGTGTGTGTGTGTGTATGCGTTTGTGTAGCTGCAGTTCTTTTTGAGCTGTCGATCATGTGGTACACCAAGGCCACTCCAACACAAGGCTGCTGAGGTGGACTTTCAGCAACAATGGAGCTTAGCCAGTGTGTATGTGTGTGCGCGTGCGCGCGTGCGTGTGTGTGTGTGTGTGTGTGTGTGTGTGTGTGTGTGTGTGTCTCGCCTCTGCTCTTAAATGCATGCGTGTGGATGAATAGACGGTCGTCTTCTGGAGGCTGATGGGTGGGGGAGCGTGCTCCGTGCGAGGCATTAGACGAGTGCACGCCGAGAGATGAGCCAATTTACTGCACATGTTGTCTCACAAGGATACATTTACATATCCATTGTGCGCGTACTTATTTGCTACAATGTTTCCGTGAATGCTTGGACGCATATGATGCCATATATTTGGGATGTTGCATGTCTGCGCACGAGCCAAGCCCGTGTGTGCACGTCTCGTCGTGCGGGGTTAGAGTAACCCTAACCCGTGTGTTCGTAAGCAGGTCTGCGTCTTTTGTGTGAATGCAGATGGGATTCTAGTTTCATACTCGCAGTGGGCTAAAGAGAGCTTGTCGTACTGTCTGTAGCATTGTATAGCTTCTGCTGCTCAATGCTGCCATCTGGCTTTGGCCAGCTCCACCCCGGACCTCCTCGGGGAACTATCCGTGCTAGTCGGCGTCTGGTTTTGACAACTGCTTTGGGATCGGTTGTCCAGTGAGCTGGTGCTAACTCACCCTGTTATGAGCAGGGTGATGAAAATGTGCCCGGGATAATGGAGGCCACTGATAGTCAGCACATGAAACTGCGCCCAGCTTTCCGTAACTTAAATTATGGTTTAACCACACTTGACATTATTTTGAACTGTGTCTAAAAGATTTTGACGGGACATTTTACATGTAGTATTGACAAACTCAGGGATTCACAGGTTTATATGTGAGGTTTCTTCACTGGTGTCTAGATATTAGGAGGGAATATAAAAAAACAAAAATCAAGAATTGCAGCATCATTTAAAAAGTACCTCACTGCTGAAAACAGCTAAACTTATTGGAGGAGAGGAGACTAAGGAGAATTGTAGTTTGCTGATGGGAGGACAGTCTAATATCCTGTTCCATAGTTACTGTACATCCACAAGATGACGTATTACATGCACCGTGGATCACAGAGGGGAGTTCTGTCGTGTGCAGTGGACAACGGCAGCACTGTTATAATGTTTCAAGATTTTAAAGGGGGAGGGTGACGCGGTTTTTACTGATAACGTTTAAAATGTAAAACATAAAGTTTATTCCCCCCCCCCCTTCATTCTCACACAAAAAATGTTCGCACAGTCCCTAAAATCTCCGTGCGGAGATTAAAATCCAGGAGAATTACACGGAACCTCGGGGAGCCGGTGCCATTATACATCGTGCAGGTTAATACCAGTGCTGGCATATAAAAAACCAGTGGAGGTGGAACACAATTAGGTCAGATTGAGGCCGGACCATTTGTATGGGTCACGGTAAAAGCGCTCATATGTATGCAGGCTTATAGGCCCCCTGGGAGCCCTGGGTTGACCTTGTCCCATACTCTGATCTATGTCCTCGTCTCCCCCCATGTCCTCTTTTCCTCATTCCTCCGCTGTGTCTCTCCTCTCCCCTCTTCCTCTTTATTACCACATTTCTCTCTCCTCAATCAACCCCCTTCCCTTTTTTTTTTTTTACTTTTTCCAATTAGTTTCTCTTCTTTCTCGCCCTGTTTGATTTTACCCTTCTTATGGTCACTCTCTTTTCCATATCCAATTTTTTTTTGGATTCACATGCTTCTTTTTCTTCTTTTTTTCTCTTCTTTCACTCCCTCTTTTTTTTTTTTTTACAAATTTTTAACTCCCTTTCTTCTACTCCCCATTTTCTTCATCCGCTCTCATCGTTTTTCCATATCAACAGCCGGTCTGATAAATAATGCATCACACCACATTAAAAACATTAGTAGGGTTCTCTTGGCTGCCCAAGAGAGGGAGGAGATGAGGGAGAGCCCGGAATGGCTAACTCCACTTTAAATATGTGTTATGGAGAATTATGAGATTTAATATTAGCAGCAGAAAAAAGCTCCGGAAGAGGGTGAAGGTCCGAGTGTTTGTTAATTGTGTTTGTGTCGCGACATCGTGCCCTCGCGCTCAAAGGTTTTTTGCCTTTGGTGAATCGTCTGAGAGCAGCGAGATTCATTAAGATGATGACTGTGTCAGCAAACGCAAAATAAAGGATTTAATGACATTTAGCAAAACAATCATGCTGCATCACACGGAACCTTGACCTTTCCCTCCTCCCTCCTCACCCTCAGCTTTCTCCCCTCCTCAACCCCCCCAGCACCACCCACGCCCCTCCTCTGCGCACACACACACACTCACACACACACACACACACACACACACACACGCACACGCACACCCAACCCCACTGCTCCCCCTCCATTCCTCCGGGCAGCGTGGCGATTGGCATTATTAAAAATTGATTGGCGCAGAACGTTTAGCAGAGTGGAGAGGTGGAGAGGGAAGGTTTGACATGCAGCAGTGAAATGAAAGGAGGGCCTCGGCCGACACACTGGGGGAGGGTGCGTGCCTGTGTGTGTATGTTTATGTGTGCGTGTGTGTGTGTGTGTGTGTGTGTGTATGTGCGTGCGTGCGTGCGTGTGTACATGCATGTGTGCGTGCGTGCGTGCCCTAGTCTGTACAACCTTGCGTGGGAAGTGAGAGAGAAAATTATGTGAGAACATTTTGTCGTTGAGTTTGAAGTCACACAAGATACTGTGTGTGTGTGTGTGTGTGTGTGTGTGTGTGTGTGTGTCCACAGTATATCTCATGCACATAAACCACATCATGAATCATGATAGCATCCAGAAGCAGCCTCAGCGATGATACACAGTCGCGGGAGCTCTGCTGACCCAGAGTTACCTCTCCACCATCCCTCCATCCGTCGTTCCCTCCGTCCCTCTGCCTATCCTCCTTTCCAACCCTTCTCTCTCCTTTCATCTCAGATCAAATAATATTTCCAGCCCATGTTCCCAACCAGCGATCCCCCCAATGGCTATAAGTGCTACTGCTCTGGAGATTTTCAATACACTTTACCCGCAATTTGGCTGAGTGAATCTGAAAAAGTTATTTTAGAGGGGGAGGAGGAGGGTAAAAGCATGTGACATTAGGAGTACTTGATGCTAACTGGTTTCTCCGTCTCTTGTTTTCTTCTCTTTCCTTCTTTTTTCCCCCGATTATTTGTCCTCTCTTTGCCCCTCTTCCTGTCTCCGTCACAGATGAATAGACCAATCCAGGTGAAGCCAGCAGACAGCGAGAGCCGAGGAGGTACTGTATGACCTTTCTTCCTCCTTTACTTTCCTTCTACTTTCCTTTCTGCATTCTAGCCCTACAGACTTGCTGCCCTATACATGTCAGCCGCACCATTATCTGTCCCATCAGACGATGCCCTGTACCTCAACATAAACTGGCAGCTTGGCCAGACTCTCCAGTATCCACAACATGTTATGTTATGTTATGTCTGGTGAAAACAGGTCACCATTTCTTTAATAACTGCAAAAAAGCAAGTCCTATTTGACTAGAGACGTAAAGTTCCTATCAACTTAATGAATTTAAAAGACTGATGTGTGTGAGTAAAAATGTTGTAGCCTGTCCACTGTAGTATTTCTTGTGTGTGTGTGTGCGCGTGTGTGTGTGTGTGTGTGTGTGTGTGTGTGTGTGTGTGTGTGTGTGTGTGTGTGTGTGTGTGTGTGTGTGTGTGTGTGTGTGTGTGTGTGTGTGTGTGTGTGTGTGTGTGTGTGTGTGTGTGTGTGTGTGTGTGTGTGTGTGTGTGTGTGTGTGTGTGTGTGTGTGTGTGTGTGTTTGTGTGTGTGTGTGTGTGTGTGTGTGTGTGTGTGTGTGTGGTGCCGTATTGACAACTAAGACAGCGTAAAGCTGATTTTCAACGTCTAGACATGTAGTGACCCGCTCCTGACACCAATCAATGGACTGTACAAGAGAAGATTGATGTACTTTAACCGTTTTTGGCTGGAGTCTTTCGAACTTTGCAGTTGTTAATATAATTGGCACCGGAGTGATTCTTCAACCGCAAGATGGGTGGAAAGAGTGGGGGTAAAAAAAAAAAAAAATGTAAAAAGGAGAAGAAGAAGATATCGAGCATGCAAGGAGTTGTAGGTTGATAAGCAGGGAGAAGCATATGGGGCCTGAAAGAGAGGTGTTAGCCTGTAAAGGGGGGAGAAAAAACCTTTAAAGGAAAAGGAAGGGAGATAGTGCGACATCCTCTTCTATTTAGTTTGGAGGTGCAGTGAGTATGATTGATGGAGTGGGATGGAGCAGAGGCGAGCACCGAGCTTGACGAAGCAAAGTGAGGGCAATGCAGGACGTCCGTACCTCGGTCTGGTATTTGGGTCTGTCTTTCTCTGCGTGTAAATTCCCCGAGGCCCACTTCCATCCCTCAAGTCTATTCCTTCATCCCAAAGCCACATGGCCACGGTGTTTCATTTATAAATTCTAATCAGTGAAAGAAGAACTCAAATCCTTTACTTGTGTTACACAGTAACAAAAGAAGTCCTACATTCAAGTCCTTCTTAACGCATCAGGTTATCCTTGAAAAATCTTGATATACTGGCACATCAGTGCAAGTTGCATTTAATTGTTGCAACTGAGTTGGGACCACTTTTTAAATCCTACATATGAAGCTAGGTAGTTTGGTCCAATGGCTCTCAGACTAAGGACTGAGCCCCTTCTGTGGGTCAGGAAGTGGCCAGACAGATGATGAATGACTCTGAGAAAGAATTCAAAACAAAGTTATATGTAAAACTTTTTTGTGTTGTATTTTTTCTCCCTCTGTTTTGTAAAATAAATTATAACTCGACATATTTGGGCCTTGAGCCGCTTTTTTAAATTAAACCATCTGAGAGTAAACAGTTTTAATGGGAAAATCATTCTTGTGTGGAACAGCTACCAGCTCGTAGCATCTGAAACATGGCATGGGGGCCCCGGCGACACACGGCTTTTTTTGTAAGGGAACTCCAGAGCAAAAAGATTGAGAGCCACCGGTTTAATCTGTAGAAAAACAATGTAGTTGAGTCGCTTTTTTAAATACAAAATGTTAATCTGAAAAGTGACCGATGACATCTGTGCGTGTGCAGTGGAGTAAAAAGTACAACGTTCCCTCAAGTGTGGAACAGCATAACGCGGAAAGTACTCAAGTGCAAGTTTTAGTACAGTTCAAGTACAATACTTGGGCAAATATGCAGTGGTTACTTTACACCTCTGTGTAATTGATAATGTTACGATGAAATGACTACCACTGTTATTACAGTAGAGGGGAATCAGCGAGAGTCGTTGTCATGTGCTGTCTCTGTGTGAGAGGAAGCTTCACATCGTTGTTGAGTCTCTGGTGTATATTGATCTGCTGTGTGTGTGTGTGTGTGTGTGTGTGTGTGTGTGTGTGTGTGTGTGTGTGTGTGTGTGTGTGTGCCTGCGTGCGCGCGTGCGCCTGCATGCGCACGTGCGTGCGTGCATGTGTGTGTGTTAGTGTGTGTGTGTGCGTGTGTGCGTGTGCGTGTGTGCGTGTGTTTTTTGTCCCAAAGAACGATGTCATGTTTATTGCGGTCTTCCCTGGGGAACTGTAGACTTTGGCCACCAAAGACATGTGCCATGGTTGGACAAACAGACAGAGATTTGTGTGCGCGCATGTGTGCGTCCTCCTGCCCAATCGTGATGTGTGCTCCAGTCTCGTAAACACCTCCACACACACACACACTCACACACCACCACCACCCCCGATGCAAGGCCAGAGCGCAGATTAGTCTTGTTGACTCTGCAAGGACACCCTGTCAGGCACAGGCAGTGAGGAGCGGACCCTAAGTATGCATGCATGCACACACATATTTACCCGCACCTATACACATGTTAAGTCGCAGGGTGCATTCAAAGGCAATTGCACTGAGGCTCATTAATTTCCCAACGTATACATCCATTTCCACACAGCTAAGAATCTATGTAACGTAAAAAGCAGATGGCCCTGCGCACTCACACATCTGCTGCAGTTGTGCACTAGCACACTTTCACCATCTGCCTCACCAATCCCCTCAAACACTTACTCAGTGACTCAATCACGCCGTCATGCGCACACACTAATGAACTAATGCTCGACCTCAAGTCTGCCTATATAATATTTAAGCCCAAACATATAGGGGTTCGTATCTGAAGATGTAATTTCATCGAATTTCTTTTGACAGCATCAATGTCAGCTGTGCTGTGCTTCTTTCAGAAAGAGACTTGATCATGTATTCTGAAATGTTCATTTCAAGAGGAGAACAGCAGTTGCTTAGTGCAAAGGGATGGTTGCTATGTGTTCAAAAAAATTAGAAATAGACCAAAATTTGTATTACATTGGTGACATGTGACTTGACAATATGAGCCATGAAAGTACCTTTGTGTTATATGTTTTGCCTAATGCAAAGAAAAGTGAGCGTTTCATTTCGAAAGTGGTTTATTCGTGTTGGTTTTAGTTGTCTGCTGTAATAACTGACTCATGCACATTACTTTTTAATTATTTTGACCTCATTTATTTGCTCCGCGGGTAAACCTGCTGTCACATTATTGTGCAACAGGGACCAGCATCCCGCCTGTGATGCACGTTTAATAGTAATCACAACGACAAATGTGTTGCTCCGTCTGAACGCAGCCCCCCGGCAAGACTTTGCTTACAGTTCAATTAAATTTTAATGATGTCTCGACCTGAGGACAGGCTCATCACCACATCTGTCATGTCTAATACCTGTGACGGGCACAATTACTGAACTATAGGTAGTGTCCTATTAGTGTGACAAGTCAAACCCATGGATTGTCATCGTTAGTTTCTGTCATGTCATTTCAATTCAAGTCTGTTGAAAGAGTTACCAAGGAGACTGTGCTCAAAACTCTCTGCATATAATGTATTAACATCTATGTAAACACGTTACAATAGAGAAATGTAAGATGAGACTCAAGACTACTTGACATTAACCTTTAATATATATTAACATTATATACTGTATCTTTACATTGTTCTCCTCTTGGACATGTGTGGAGAGGTTATAGTTGTAGTATTATGACTAGGGATGGGACGATACCACTTTCTGGTGTCCGATCCGTTACCGATCCTGCAACCTTTCATATCTGCACACACCGATCCGATACTAATCTGATACAATCTTTTCCCCACTCGTAAAATAAAATATTAATGATGCATTGTTCAGGATGCACTTTGCTTAACCGAGCCATCTAAAACCTCATACTCAATTTCTAACAGATCCTTAGGAAGAATTTTTTTATGGTCAGCACCATTCAAACAAGCAAAAAACTAATTGAACTGTAAACTGTTAATTAAATAATAAGAAATTAACATAAAAATATGATGCCAGAATGTCGTTCAAGGCTTAGTAGATACGTAAATAGGTATTTATTTGGTATGTTTACTGTAATGTATCGGATCTGATTTTAATTCTTATTTCGTCCGATATCCGATCCAGTCATTTTGGCCAATCTTGCCCCGATACCGATATGGAATATTGGAACATCCCTAATTATGACAGTTGTGAAAACTGTCTGGAAGGTTTTTCACATATACAGATGAGATCGGCAGATAAGGGGGTAAATGCAAAGTCTATAATTGTTTACAAAGACTGTAAAAAAAAATTCCTGGAATTACTGAATAACCACAATATCCACTCACTGTAACAGTAGAGTATCTTCCAGGCGTGTCTGTCTCTAAAGTGCGGAGCTCTACAGCTATAAGCCATGGCAGGTCGGTAGTTCTTTGATTGCAGGTGAAATATTAGCTGACAGAGTTTTTTGTCACAGAGGGATATGGTTATGAACGCGCATTTGCCGGTTGACTGCTGAATATGATGTGAGTGAACATTGTGTCATTGCCATTAGGCAAACTTTGCCACGCTGTATCATGAGCATCTGTGACAGGAACGCCTGCCCAGGGCACAGTGCCAACTACCTTCCCCGAGGATAGCGACTGCACAAAAGAGCCGTTCAGTTTCCTTAATCGCGAACTAATCTTCAATTCAAATTTGCAATGGAAACATAGAAAAACAGGTGGATACATTTTTTTTTCGAATAAATGAATTACAAACCTGATTTACAAAACATGCAGCTCTGTTGCAAGTACAGCTTTTAACACACAAGTGACTCTATATAAAGTTGTATCGCAGATGCTGTTCAAGCAGGTACCACTGAACATGAAACGATGACCACTGCACCATTAGTGCCATTAATATTTGATGCTAAAGTTAACACATTTAAAATACTACAGGTTATATGTAATATGAAGGCCAGTATCTGTCAATGTTCTCATTGTATTATTGATTTTTTAAATGGAGCTGATGGCCCGTGATTATAAAAGCTATGTTAAAAATACTTTTCCTTAAAGCTGCGCTCCACAAAGCTTCGCAGTGTCTTCCAAGTATTTGTTGTGGTGCAGTCTTCTCTGATAAACCGACTGCACTCTTCAGTACGTGGAGAAAGTTATCGACTAATAGTTGCAGAAAATAATGGAGTATGCAGCAGCAACAGAGGCAGCTGTTTTTTCTCCAGGAAATAACATGTAAGTGCTGCGTTAATGAAGTGCAAAGGTGTTTTTGAAGCGTGAATGAATGGGTGAATAACGTGCACTATACGTATTATCACAAAACCTCCCCCTGACGGTTTCTGCACACGGCTGTTTCAGTGAACACGGCGTGTCTTCGTGTAGTATATCAAAAGGCATCACTTTATCCTCTGATCGTGACCTATTCCTCTTCCTTTTAGAAGACAGAAAGCTCTTTGTGGGCATGCTCAACAAGCAACAGTCAGAAGATGACGTGCGGCGCCTCTTCGAGTCCTTCGGCTGCATCGAGGAATGCACCATCCTCCGGGGTCCCGACGGAAACAGCAAAGGTGAGTTCATGACTTTGAGCCTTTGGCCGACGTTTTCACCGGCTACCGCACACAAATGACTTGGCCGTCCAAAGATGGTGACTTTTGCAAACTTTTCCTTAAACACTCCAATGTTGACTGATGTCAAAGCTGGCTTTTTCTTTTCTCCTTTCTTTTTTTCTTTCAAATAAGCGCCTACGTAAGAATACTGTCCGGTCTGTATAAATTTCAACAGTAAAGCGCCATCAGAAAGCTTCACCCACGGGGATGAAAGAGATGAACCCCATTAGCCTTATGAGTCAACAAGCGTCTGATAAGAGAGAAGAAGGAGAAAAAAAATGTCAGCCTCCTTATTAACCATCAGGCTTAATGTCATGCCAGAAAAAGAAAATGTCCTTTGGAAAAAAAATTGTCAGCGTGCTGCACAAGTTCACTGCACGAAGTTCATCAGAGGGCTTAGCAGCCAATCAATGGGGCCCGATGATAACTAAGCCTAATGATTACAGTGGGCTTGATCATTCTGATTCCTCCGTGAAGCTCCATTAACAAGGCCTCATCAGCCAGCTTACTCGGCTAAGTGGGCTTTAGCTCAATAATTACTGGGAACTTGATCATTCAAATTCATCAACGGGGCCTTGTCAATAGCAAGCGACACCGGGATGCCGTGGCATTCTGTTAAGCCCCATCAGAGGAAACCCAAAGTTGCTAATGGTGTCAGAGAGGCATGTTTAGACCCACTTACCGTGCGTCGATCGACGCTGGTACAAACCTACCTCAGCAGAAGAGGGCTTTGTTTACCAAATGTTTGTTGTGGCAGTGCTGCGGGGAATGCATCCCCGGTGAGGGAGAAGAAATTTTTACTCTTCGTTGTTGTTACTGGCAGTGTTTTTGCAGTGATTCACATACTTATCAGGAAACTTTTCTCTCCTGTCTCTTCTTTACGCTCACTAATTTGCTTCTCTCTCTCTCTCTCTCTCTCTCTCTCTCTCCAGGTTGCGCTTTTGTAAAATACTCCTCTCACGCTGAAGCTCAGGCAGCCATCAGTGCACTACACGGCAGCCAGACAATGCCTGTGAGTACGCCATAACTGTGTGTGAGCCGGTAGATTTATGTGAGGCGAGGTGACTCACGCGGCGAGATGAGTCACGTAGCGCTTAATTACCTTCTTAGCGGAAAGTTATACTTTATTAATCCCGGCGAAGACATTTGTCCCTTATATATGACCCATCCTAACTATTTCATCACCCAGTACAGCGCCGAGCCCATTGCCCTGGCGGGACGTATAGGTGGGGGATGTGTGCAAAGGGCAGATACGGGCGTATGTCCCGTGTCTCTCAGTGCACGCTAACACTGCCTGGTGTGTGTGTGCGCGCGTGTGGGTTGCACAGGGTGCCTCATCCAGTCTGGTGGTGAAGTTCGCCGACACGGACAAGGAGCGCACCATCCGCCGCATGCAGCAGATGGCTGGTCAGATGGGCATCTTCAACCCCATGGCCCTGCAGTTTGGAGCCTACGGAGCCTACGCGCAGGCAAGACGCCTCTTTTTTTCTCTGTCTACAGTAACTCATTCAACGAACCACAGAGATTAAATGGAAGGGTGAAGTCTAGAATCTGGAATAATTAAAAAATGTCGTTGTTAATACTGTTTTCAGAAGAAAAAAATAACACATTTCATAAGATTGAATGACTGGTTAAAAGTCTCTGTTTCCTGTTGTGTACTTCACGTTCCCATTTATTTCCCCACTCCTTAACCCGGCGACATCTAAATCTCTCTCCTCTTCTCTTCCATTATTCTCCAGCCTCCTTACAATCCCCTCTCTTCCACCGTGCAGGTGCAGCAGCAGGCAGCCTTGATGGCATCTGTAGGCCAAGGAGGCTACCTCAGTCCAATGGCGGCCTTTGCTGCTGCACAGATGCAGCACATGGCGACCATCAATGGCCTCCCAGGGGCACCGCTGACCCCCACGTCAGGTAAAACTCGTGGGAGGGCAAAGGTTACGGGGGGCCGTGCTGTATTCTTATTTCTGTGAGCCTTGGAAATGGCACCCATTCCACCGCAGACACATGCTGTGGATCATCAACTATTTTATCAAGCGTGTAACGTACATCTGTAGAATGCATGTTCATACCTCCGATGCAGTCGTTAGCTTCGGTTCATTTTGATATCATACAAAGATTCTTTTAATGCTGAACCTCTGCGTTGGCTGCCTATAGCACTGCGAGCACAAGAGAGAAACGTTATGATTTTTAACCTGGTTATGCACAAAGGGATGTAATATGTTCAAATGAACTGGAACGCAGCGCACACACACAGCCCTAATCCTAGCTGTGCTGTGGAATTGCCATTATTCCATTCAGTCGCTGGGCCCCCGCTGCCTCACGGAGAGCCACACTAATGTTATTGGAAGGTAGCTGCGACGTCTTAGTTTAATCCACCATTTTCTTTTTTCTTTGGTGTTGAGGAGAGATTTCGTCTCAAATGGTGTCATGGTTATCTGTTCGGCACAGCTCACCAGTGTTCTTCGTTTAAGGCTGGCAAAGAGAACAACAACAACAGCCTTGCTGACTGAGGTCCAGTTCATGAATCACCCTATGCAGCACACGGACTTAAGACTGAAAATTATGAATTTGAGCAGATAATTGCAAATCATATATTTTGTGACAGAGCTATATGTATTAAGTGTATCTGACAGCGCATATTGTGCATTTTTTTCCGTCAACATATACTGCACCAACGGAACATAATGTGCAGCTGCGTCCGACAATAATCCCCGAAGAAAAGCTTCCTTTTTTTTTACTCAGCAAAATTGTAATATGTTAAGACTAAAAAACAGTGTGCTGCAGTGGAAGAAAATACAGTAACAGGCAATAAAGAGCAGTGCATTTAAATGGGCATTTAAAAAAAAGAATCTATACTGTAAGTGTAGTTTGTAGATGTGTTGAACGGGTGCAAATGAACGTAATGCGTTGTGGCATAGCCTCCAATCATCTGACACTAATACATAATTGGTACCCAATTGATACCATCAACACTGTACTCACTATTCACATACAGTACGTCTAAGATTCGCATCTAATAGCTGTTGTGTCACAGTAAAGGCCCCACTGGGACAAGAAATCACCCCTGACATTTAGTGTCTTCACCGGCCCACTGAACCGGCCCCACTGACATTTCCAGGAGTTACTAGAGAGCCAGTCAAAGTAAAACTTCTCCACAATGTCATGGAAGAAAGACAAAAAGAATCAGTGGAATGCTTCTGTTTCTCTTCGTCTTTACCCGTCTGTCCCGTGGCTGCAGGTGGCAGTACTCCTCCAGGCATCAGCGCCCCCACAGTGACCAGCATCCCCTCCCCCATTAGTGTAAATGGTTTCACTGGCATGCCGCCCCCCCAGGCAAACGGGCAGCCGCCCGCAGAGGCCGTCTTCACCAACGGGATACACCATTACCCTGGTAAGTCTGATAAATTCAGGGAATTCTCAGAAATATGGAGTAATATATTTAAAAACGATAGTGCACTAAGCATAATAAATACTGTACGCTGTTTGTCATGCAAAACCACGATTCCGTGAAGCTTGAACACTCATTGTAAGAGGAACGTGTGCATGCTGCAGGCGTGAAGCATGTTCAGGAGGCCGAGGCCAGGCGAACGTAGCCCACAGTCAATGAGCATGTCGAGGAGACGAGCGTTTGGCAAAAGTGCTTGTCGGCTGCGGGAGCCTAAGTATGCGCTTGTGTCATGAGCCGTGGCTGGTACCTCATTGGTTCTGTTTGTGAAGAGGAGGAAGAAAAAAAATCTGTACTTCTTTTTTTTTTTTCTTACACTCTTGTCTCCCCAGTGTTGCAGGAGGTGGTTTTTAGGGAGGACTCGGAGAAAAACGGCTTGGGCGTGGCTCCGCGAAGTTGTTTTGGGGTTCAGGGTGGCTGCTTCCTCTCCTCTCTCTCTGAAGGTAGCGCTCCCCCCCCCCCCCCCCTCCCCCCTCCCCCTATCCCCCCAATCTCTCATTCCGCTTATCTATGGGGCTCAAATAAGATTTCCGGCTCGTAAAATAATGTTAAGAAACAATTTCCAAGTCTGTGGTTCTGTCTGGGTAAACTTGCACAACAAATTGAGGTTCGCGAATGTATGGAAAAGATTTGTGGTTTGTGGAGAAATGAAAAGAGTTCAAACTGAAAGCAGAAAACGGTGGCGGGTAACTACGGCACCACATTGCAGTCAGACGTGCACATTGCACATTTACACCGATCAGCCACAACGTCACAACCACTGACAGGTGAAGTGGACAACCTCGATCATCTCGTCATAATGCAACGTTTTCCTGGAAAACCAAACGCCAAGTAGACCTCCCCCAACCCTTCCACGGCACACCCCGCCAAGAGCAGCCTCACCCAGCAGGACAATGGGCCGCCACACTGCAAAAAACGAGAAGCGCGACAAAAAGCCCAAGGCTTTGGCTCGCCCTCCAAACTCCCCACATCCCAATCCGATCAAACATGTAGGATACGCCGGGAGAACCCAGATCCGTGGGGGGCCCTCAGACACAAAACCGACAGGAACCAAAGGATCCACTGCCAATGTCCCAACACCACAGGACACCCCCCAAAGGACCCGCTTCCATTTCCCAACCGGTCACAGTCGTTTTGGCAGCGCGAGGGGGACACACACAGTTTTAGGCAGGTGATCGGAGTTAATTAGAAATTCTGGCCCTGATTCTACATCTCCGTTCTACACGACTGCGAGTGATGAATTCCACACACATTTTTCTGCTTTTATTCTGCAGACTGATGTTCACTTTCATACTGTACTGTCAGGTTAACATTCAAACTTAAACACTAATTGGTCTGAAATTGTACCCTAAGCCCTAATACACACATTATTTATTTATCTGTATTCTTATTACTATTACTATTGTTATTTTTATCATTATTATTCTCTCTCTCACACACACACACACACACATGCACACTCGTATATGAGTCTGTTATTCCCACGAGAAAAACTTTTACAACCAACTCGGTAGGCTGTCGGATTTTAAATAGCATAAAATATGCTGATTGGATGAATAACCTATGTGACGTGTTATCGTGTTCACGAGCGCACACGGCGGCAGAACAATGTGTAGTGTTTTTACCGAACATGTGACACTGACAGCTTCTATTTACATTATTCACAAGCTATTAGCAAGTTAGACAGGCAAGACAATAAAACACAGGGCTCATGTTTATGTCTTACGCAAAATAATAGGGAGGAAAATGATTTTAAGTA